>NC_136486.1:17237552-17240052 GCF_053919585.1 Euprymna scolopes
TATAAACCTAATATCTACAATACTTGTTCGAATTTTTATCAAAATAACGGATTTTGCTTATAGAAAATGTGTATGATTAAGCTTAATGTGTCTTAAGAACAAACTTAAAATCCAGTGAATTAATTGTTTTTTATTATTATTATGAATCACATTTAATGCAAATCTGAAATTTCTAAATTTTCATATAGATGATTTTTTTTATCGTGTTTCTCAGAAACCATTTAAAACATATCAAAACTCTTCTCTTCGTTGAATTAAGTTTGTCCGACCTGTTACTTATTCTATTTATATATATATATATATATATATATATATATATATCCATCAATCTCTCTCTCCCTCCATCCCTCCCTCCCTCCCTCCCTCTCTCTCTCTATCTCTCTCCCTCTATCTCTCTCACCCTCTCTCTCCCTCTCTCCCTCTCCCTCTCTCTCTCTCTATTTCTCTCTCTCTATATATATATATCATTATTAGTCATTATTCAAGCAGTCTGATTGAGCACGACAGAGTTATTCTAACTCTACATATACATAACTCTAAATATACTAACCGTATTAAATAACTAACGAGAAACCAAATAAATAAAGTATAAAAAAAGGAAAATCGAAATTAAAAATAAAATTCATTAGCTCCTAAGCACCCTGCACTCACCTTTATAACCAAAAAAGAAAGAAAATATATATAAATGCAAAAGCCTCAAAGAAAAAGAAAAAAGAAAACTACAACAACAATCGCTCCTGACGACGATCGGATGCACCATAGAAAGCGCTTAAGACGAATATGGCAGAACCACAATTTTGGCTGCTGAAATAAAAAAAAAGATCGCTCGGCAAATTGAAAAGATATCCAAAAATATCGGAAAAAATAATAACTCTCTCGTGTTCAATTAGACGTGCTTGAATATATATATATATGTATACTTGTTTATTGTTATATAAACATGCCATTTGTTTCAATCAAACAACAGATATCATCAGGCAGCGACTTGACTATTCAAATGTTCAATGAATAATCTTTGAATAGTCAAGTCGCTGCCTGATGATATCTGTTGTTTGATTGAAACAAATGGCTGTTTGTAGCAGCGAGATGTAAACATGTTTATATAACAATAAGCAAGTATTATCAGCTCTTTTTATTGAGCACTATCTAACAACCTCGTTGAATTCACTAGTCTATTACTTTTGAATAAAAAAACCCCGAGTATATATATTTATATATATATATATATTTATATATATATATATTTATATATATATTTATATATATATATTTATATATATATATATATTTATATATATATATATATTTATATATATAGATATATTTATATATATATATATTTACATATATATATATATATATATATATATATATATATATATACAAAATGAAAGTCCACACTTGTCATTTTCTCAAAAAACCGCAAACTTAAGCTAAATTGAATGTGACTGTTTAAACCATGTAACTGTTTTATTTCCATATAACTTTACCTGTTCATATTTGACTTTTAATTGAAGTGTCCTAGTGTTCACGTCAATTTAAAATTTAACTTCAAATCAAGAATGCAAAAAGAAACTCCACACAATAGAAAATTGTTTTTAAATGTAGCTTTAAAACATTAATGCAACACAAATACAAAAAGAACACAATGAACTCGTTAATATTCAGTAGCTTATCCCTTCTGCAATTTGACAGCCTGCAATCTTTTGTGCATTCCTTGAATTAGTCAATAATCCGGTGATAGGACATCCCACTTCTCTTTAAGTTTTGTCGAAATTTCTTCTACATTTGAAATTTTATCATTGCGTAGCTGTTGCCTGATGTAATGCCATACGTTTTGGATAGGACTGAGGTCTGAAGATTGTTCAGGAAAATCCAAACAGAAAATTATACTCTTGAAGAAATCTCTTGGCATTGCCAGCTGTGTGAATGGGCCATTATCCTGCATGAAGATTGGATTATCATCCAAATTCCGGCCAAAGTTGGGTAAAAAACGCTCAGTCAACATATTAATGCACTTGATCGAAATAATTCGATCTTGAAAGCTATCTATAGGCCCTAGATTATTGACACTAATAACGCCCAACACCAAAACTGGACGTCCACCACCTTGCAGCGTTGAACATGTGCACCTATGAGTAAGATCTTCGTTTTTCCTTCGACGGACGTACTGCCTACCATCACGTTCTAATCTTTTGAACTTGCTTTCGTTGCGAAAAATCACTTTCGACCAATATGAAGTGTTATGATCTTCATTGCATCTGATGAAGTCCAGAAGGCGTTTTCTGTTCTTTAAAGAAATCATTGGCTTGCGTCTTGTGATACAGTCCTGTAAATTAAATTCCTTCAATCTGTTCTTAACTGTAGAAAGAGAGACTTTTTACCAAGATTAAACTGTTGTTGGATTTGGGGAGCCCTTTCAAATCTGTTTCTAAGGCTGCGGATTTTGGTAGCATTGTCTTCCATGTAAGAAGTAACTCTAGGAAGAATAGATTAAGGG
>NC_136486.1:17245052-17277794 GCF_053919585.1 Euprymna scolopes
TGGTATTATCCACTGGAGAGCCATGTAATAAACAGCTGTCCTGTTTTTAAATCTCCGAAACAGCTTCATGGTAAGCAGCTGATGATCCCCGTTTTCTATTTACAAAATTTTAGTTAAGGTTTTCTCTTTTCATCCTTATGTAGTTAAATTCTGTTTTAAAATTGAAGACTTTTGCGAAATCGGCTGATGCAAATGCTAAGTCTATTTTATTTAACAATTTTAGTTAATGCCTTTTTTTCATTCTTATATAAATGAATTCTCTTTTATCATTATAAACTTTTTAGAAGTCGGACTATGTAGGTGCTAAGTCTGTGATAGGTTAAAGTTAATATATTTTTTTCCATCCGGGAATTTAAACTGCATATATATATATATATATATATATATATATATATATATATATATATATATACAGAAAGAGAGAGAGAGAGAGAGAGAGAGAGAGAGAGAGAGCATTTATTTTTCTGTAAACAAATTACATTATGTCACAACGCTAACAGAGTTTTTGTTTCAGTGAAAATATGAACTGTTCGGGTGATCTATACTTTCGGCTGCATTGGAAGTTGGACCTTAAATGACAAAACGAAAAACCGTTATTTTTTTATTTACACTCTCAATTTTAACGACTACTGGGATAGGGAGGGGGCTGGAGTAATCACGTTGTATATAGGTGTAGGAAAATAGTGGAGAGTCAGACGACCTAATGACATCATATGTGGTGGAAGTAAGAAGGTTAGAAAAGGCGTAGGTGGGGGTTATTAGTTGAAACCATCACTTTTGAACTACGGAAATAAAAGAAAAATAGATTCAATATACAGGTCCAATGTTCGCTTCCATGCTTACAGACATTCATTAGGTTGACTGGATTTCAAAAATCTTTTTCAATCGTCGATTTTAATTATTAAGAACAAAGTTAAATTCAATCATTAATCGAATTATATCTTATAATCACATGAATATTTAATTATTATAAAGATAAAACTATTTTTGATATTTGATATCAATATTTACAGGTGTCTATCAGTCGAGAAGTCTCTGTCGGGACATCAGACGTGACATGATTGTGTCACAAGAGATGTGCGCTAACGTCCCCAAAATTGAACCCCCAGATCCAAAACCTTGCTATATGAAAGCATGTCCTCCAAGGTACGTGATATTTTTTTTTTTATGAATGATTTTTTTTTTCAAACTGGATATTTGTCATTCTTCAATTGATATCAACTGAGATGTTCGATTTCAGAATTTCTTTTATTTTCAGATATGACCCATATCGCTTTTTACATGCCATTATCGGTTTTATCATGTAAGCTTTATAGAGAGAGATTCGTGTAATCAAGATAGAATTGTCAAATTTTCTTTCTTAAACAACTACAAACCCCTTCTCAACCACCTATTACAATGAGAAATAACATCCTAATTGAGGGATGATCCTTCAAACGCCGGCTTAGCATTCACAAGCAACATGGATTGGAACAAATACATTGGGAAAATTGCCAAGACTGCAGCAAAACAGGTGGACTCCCTCTACTGTGCTAGAAAATTACTCACACCAGGGAGCATCCTATATTTTAAAAAGCCACAATTCCCCCATGACTAGTATACTGCTGCAACATTTGAGTCAATATCATTCTTAGACAGAGTTCAAAAAAGAATAGATTCGGCACTGATTTGCAAATCAGGAAAACTCTATATTATAATTGAATACAGCAGGCAATCACCATAACGTCAAAAAGCCCATTTGTCTCTGAGATTAATTAAGCCCCAACTGAGCCTTTCTGCTCAATTTGTTGTAATATATATTGGTCTCAGAACAGACCACACAACAACTGTTTTCTTAGTTGTATATTACACATCGTTGGGTAGTGTTTGACCTTAAAGTATTAGTGTTTTTTGCTTTACATTAAGTGGTTTTATTCCTTGTCTGGAGCGATTTCCACAAGAAATTAGTTTCGTGATTAGAAAATCAAATTCAATAGACACCTTTAATATTTTCATCTACGCATGAGAGGTCGTGTCCATAATATACTCTTGAAAACCATTTTTAAAAAATCAAAATATTTATTAATCGATGTTTTTTACTTATTGTAAAAATCACAAAAATACGAGTTTTCTGAATCGTTATGAAGGGCATCCACCATCTTTTTATCTCCTTCTCATAAAACAAAATTTAACCAAATATAGCTCACATTATGTCACTGATGTGGACCCAAGGTTGGAACCACGAAAGGAAAAGACAGGACACGGATTAAGTGTTAGAAAAGTATCTTAACCAAAAGGTTAATTAAAATAAAAAAAATATATCAAATATATCAAATATAACAAATATATTACCAAATGGTTAAAGGGTAAGCGGAGCTTACTATCTGGTAGTGTAAATTATTGGTAGCCGTAGGCGTTGCGTACTACTAGTACTCTTGATGTTTCTACAGTATTATGATACTGCTCACTGAGAGTGTTATCTCACATCATAATATTGTTACATGGAAAACGTTCCAGCACGCGGATATATATATATATATATATATATATATATATATATATATATATATATATATATATATATATCTATATCTATATATATATATATATATATATATATATATATATATATATATATATATATATATATATATATATGAAGAGTGTGGTGGAAACTAGGAATTTGATTGGCTTACTAAAAATAGATCGTGCGTATATAAAAACGCGAGACAACCACAGCTCTTCGCATAAATCTGACGAATCATATCGTGGATGAAACGCGGAATATTCTGTGTAGCTTAATTTCCATATATATTTTATAACTTACTATATATATATATATATATATATATATATATATATATATATATATATATATATATATATATATATATATATATATAAGTGACCATGTCGGTTTGTGTACGAAAAATCTCTACCAACTTGTCTCTAAATATTTAATATGGAGAGTTGAAATTTTATATATAGGGTATTCGGACCTGTAGCACACTTTCGATTTGGTTTTGGACTTGTAAAACTAGCTGCTAAGACGTCAACATTGAAAATAAACAGTTTATTTTGGCAGAGGTAAATCGATTATCTTCCGTACATACGTACATATTTCGCTTGAATCAATTAATTTTTAATGTTTATTTATCCATCTCGCGATAGCTTAGACGATTAAGGACGAAGGCTGATGTGCTAAAGAAAAGCTTTGAATGTTTTATGTTTTGATTCCAGCTAATGTCGCCGAAGTTATTGTTTTGTTTTTCTTTTGAGATATATATCACAACATGTTAGGTAGAACGTAATAAGCAATAGGGTATTTGCATTATAATAATAAATACGAAATATGCATAAATAAATACTAGCTTCCAATTAATAGTAATGTAGTGATTTCTTTTTAGAGAATGATTAAAAGAGTGCAATCGATCCTTTGTTCAATAAAGAAATAAAGAGATCTCGAGTTGGTTGACTGTGGACGCCCTTTCTTAATATGCAGTGACAAATCCTTAGACTTAAAGCATTGTTACAAATGAAAACGGCAGTTTTACACATTAGCTCAGATCAAAGCGAAATTATTGGATAGAGTGTTTTAATAGGGACGAAACTGAATTCTGAATTGTTGACCGGTAGTAAACTTTGAAAGAGGTAGAAGCAGCAACTGTTACTTTGTCTATTATCTTTTTATTTATTTTTTTTTTTCATTTTATTTATTCCTCTCCTTCCACCGTCTCTTCGTAATATGATAAATATTATTGGATATACGTTCATTTTTAGTAGAAAAAACTTGGCGCTTTCTGGAATTCACAACAGTGATTGGGTGCGATTTTGCTGCTTGTCGTGTAGGTTGCGCGTATTTGTTTTGAAAAATTACACGTGCATTAAGTTCATGGGAGCACATTTTATGTAAGTACTTATAAAACTAAAACAACAGTGCGGCGATGCGACAGGAACTGAAGTCTCAAAGACAGTGAACAATCTCTTAGGTTAGGATGCGACATAAGGGGACAAATTTATGATGCGGCATCCTATGTGGGGTGTTGTGAGGCGAGATTCTTGTTCACATTACATATAAAATACATCAGTTTAGAAGAAACGGGGAAGTAATTCCAAAATCTGGTTGTCAAAAGAAAGAAACTAATGGGGTAGAAGACTTTCTAGTATCTAGCAACGTCAACAGTGAAGAAATGGGATTTTACTGATTGTCGGCTTAGTCGGGAGTATATACGTGGAGGGGGCACAAGTGTTATGAGTTCATCGGTGCATATTCAATTCAAGTACTTCCAAAACAGACGACAGAATGCGACATTGCGGCGATGGGACAAATGTTGGAGCTTGCAGTGCTGAAACTATTAGAGCTGAAACTCTTTTTTGGACCTTGGATAAGAAACTAGTGATAGATGAACCAGTCCAAATGTGACAATAATACTCCATTGCAAGGCGAATTGTGGTTTTGTAAAAACGTAAGACACGCGTGTTTCTCAACGAATGGGCATTTTACTTTGAGAATTTAGAATGGAATTAATGCGGCGAATGATGCATCCATCTCTGATCCCACGCTTTCAACATCTGAATACGGGGAAATTACAAAAACGAATGCCTACTTGTTTTAATTATTCAACAATTCTGACCCAAATTGTTTGGCCAAAATATATGAATGAATAATCATTTTAGTTTAAGTTATCTGTTCGTTCCATTAATTAATACAAATATGAAATACGTTTTTAAATAGACGGTTAATTTAACTCAAATTGATATTTTATATGACTAGAATACTAGCCCAATTTTGATACATACAAGCAGGGGTTTCCTGGTGGTACCTGGTTGTAATATAAACTTAAATATGATATTTTAATCCGAGTAAATTCTCTATCGATTATTTCATATTAAATTGTGTCCAAAATATAGTCCTGGTTTTATGAGTTAACAAGTATGATTTGAGTGCCATTAGCTAGAATCAAAACCGAAATTTACATAATTCAAGCAAGCAAACAATCGGAGTTTTATAATTATATATATATATATATATATATATATATATATATATATATATATATATATATATACATGATTAGTTTTTTTTTTTGGAAAAAGAATTCCAGCAGAGTGCTCAATTAAAAGGAAAATCCAAATTGTAAGAGCGTATTTATATTTTGACAAATATTGGCTGAAGAGAGCTTGATAAGGATACCTTAAACGGGCTTATTATCGGGCTTGAAACCGACGGTACCAATGATCTGTCTCAACTAACAACTTTCTGTACACAAAATATATATATATATATACATATGTGTATGTACGTATATATGTATGTATATGTGTGTATATATATATGTATATATATATATATATATATATGTCCGTATATATATATATATATATATAAATATAAATATATATATATATATATATACACACACACACACACACACACACAAAGATAGGATTGAAGTAAGCAAGGATGCCCGGACGGTCCAGAGAGTTTTATAATTAAATAATCAAATTATATAAATTTTAACTACTACTGGGTGGTACGATATAATTATCGCCCAGGAAAAAAACAACATGATTCCATTTCCGTTTGATGAAAACCGGTTTTCTTCTAAAAGTCTGAAAGTGACACAATGTTGGACGAGCGATATCGGAGATGCGCCGCTGTACAACTCATGCTCCAAGTTATGACAACCGGACCATTGCCAGTACCTTTAAAATACAAATCCGGACGGTTCAACGCTTGAGAGCAGAGCTCAACGAAGTTTCCGGTCACGGTTTTTGTTTCTGGTGTGGTTTCAAGTGAGGGCCACATCATGCTACCTTACATCTTCGAAGTCGGCTTGAAACTCAACAACAATGTGTATCTGGATGTGCGTAAGAGTGTGCTGATCCTTTGGTGTAATCAGATACCCGCTGGCAGATCCTGGGTGTGGTAGCAGGACTCGCCGCCGGCCCACAAGCACAAAGAGACCCAGGCTAGCTTCAGAAGGAGTACTACGACTTTGTACTTTTTTCTCACTCACAATTCTCCCCCGACCTGCACCTACTGGACTACTTCGTTTGGTCATGCGTCGAGAACATCACCAACATGACCTCCCACAACACTAAAATCAGCCTGATCGCTGTCATCCGCCGAGTATTCAAAGAAAAGGCATGCTTTCAGTTCCGGACTCGGATCGAGGCCGTGATTGAGGCTGAAGGCAGTTACATTAAATAAATGTCATCTCTACTGCATAATCAAGTTATCTGAATTCATTTTTTTTTCAATAATAAAATAAACCGGTAGTGTTGTTTAGGGCGAAAAATTTATCGTCCCACTTTGTAACTATAACTACACTGTTATCCTGGTGACCACCGTACACTTATTAAGCCTTATCCTCGAATGGCCTTTGGGCCTTAATAAGTGATGTCTTCCTTGTAAAAAAGTTATAAGTATTTTAGTAACGTAATGCTTTAAACACTGCTTGCAAGACGGTCTGAATAGCTCCGTTGTTGGATGCTGAGTTTGAAGTTCTGAAGTTCAACGTTTCAATTTCTGATCATAACATCTCATTAGTTAATACCGAGATGAAATACTTTTTTGAACGAAACTAGTGGATTTAGACAAGAGCCTAGATGTGGTAAAACCACTGTAAACAATGATTGTACATATATATAACAGGGCGTAGAGGTGCGTGTACAAATGACCGAGCCGTGTACGAGGTGACGATGAAGGAAGGAAAGAAAAACAATTTTAAAAAGTAAAACGTGAACTCTTTATGTTAGAGGAGAACAAAGATAGACGTGTTACACCGAGAGCGACAGAAAAAGATGCGCTCTAAACATGATCGGACAAAGACAGGATTGAACATGTTCGACACAACAGAATTTTGTTAACACATTGAAGTACGAGAAGACTTTTGAACAAGAGACAAGGCATTATTCTGAAAAGTACCTGTAAATAAATGTCTGTTGTTTCACACAAAAAAGAGTTAGTCGAATTTTTCCTTGTCTTTGTTTCTTTGCGACGGTGTCTACATATTAACCCGTGTGTAAACGTTACACATATCTGTTTTACCATGTACAATATAAACCGTACAAACAAGTTTAATTTCTTTGAAATTTTATTTATTATGAACAGCAAGGAAATAGACAGGCAAGCATTCGCTTTTATTATTATAGATGTTTAACTGAGCCCAAATTTTATTGTAACAAATTGCTACTCGATCAACGTTAAGTACTTCTGCTCGTAACTTGATACATTTGACGACTTTTGTCTGCATAAAATTCAAAGTTCAGTCAGATAAGAACATCGTCAATTTATGAGGCGCAGAAAGAATCGATGTCTAGTTTAGATAACAACCTCCTTAAAATATCAAAACTGGCCATTAAGAAGCTGATCCTAGTTGAGGGATTTACGTATTTATCATACTTTGACATTTAGCTGGTTGTTGCTTTTTAGTGATGTGGGGGTTATAGGTTGTTGTCAATGTGCACTAATGGCTGACGTATTGGCTTACATATACATTTGATTCCGACTTGTCGGGCAAACCATTTGATACGAAACGAAATAAAACGAGGCGATTTTATGTCAGGTTAAAACACACCGTCGATGTCTGAGGTCGAAAAATGGGAACAAAACAAGACGTTTAAAAACGCAATTAATCCCTATTTACTTACCTCGCCACAAATACAGAGTTAGACACAAGGTCGGTTTTTAAGTTACGTAATTTCATATTCCCCCAAAAGGTGCACTTTGATTTGCTACAAAAGTGAAAATTTCTTCAGTCAAAAATGGTTTCTCTTTCACTTGCTGAGGAGAGAAAAGATTATTGGACTCATCTTGGATGTAATCTCCTACCATCTTCAGTGGTGTTCTGTTAAACTCGGCAATCTGTGCGGAATTCCGAACACTTTATACTTTATTTACTCCGCGAATGCAATTATTTTATACCCTTATCGATTTATGGTTGACGGAATAAGGAAAATATATCGCCATGTATTAAATACAGGGTTCAAATTGAAATTCTGTAGAGATTCCTGAGTTTGATAAAAAGATTTCTGAGTTCTACAAATCATGCCTGAAGCAAGTCGTTGGTAGCATTGGGTGCAACGTAATGACACTAACATTTAAGATACGAACAGTAGTAAGAATGATCCAAGTTTCTACTATTATATAAATAAATTTTGTTTTTATATATATATATATATATATATATATATATATATGTGTGTGTGTGTGTGTGTGTGTGTGTGTGTGTGTGTGTGTGTGTGTGTGTGTGAGAGAGAGAGAGAGAGAGAGCGTTTCTATTGAAGTTTTCCGTTTCTCTTTCGACAATTTGATTCATTTTAAAAACATAAAAAGATTAAATTGTTGCTTTTCGTTTTTCGTAAACTTGTTTTTCACTTTTTTCTAAATTAGTTCGGGTTTTTTTATAATTACCCACTCTTTAAATTTTTACTTGTATGTATTTTCCTTTGGTTATGTCTTATGTTCCCGGTGGCTGCATATATATATATATATATATATATATATATATATATATATATATATATATATATATACATATATAATGCCTTTGATTTCTAATAAATGTGTGTACACATAGTGTAGAAATATTTATTGTCCTGCATGAATATAAAATGTTCGTCGCTGTGCGTGCAGACGCTTCTTCACAAATACACGTAGTTATTAATGAGACATACACATTTATAGACAACATTTTACAATTAAACTATAACAATATTTCTGCTTTTCTCACACCAAAGAAATCACATACCTTTGTCCAAACCCTAAAAAAAGCCATAACAACGAGTTATATTTTACATGGGTTTTATTCGTCTCATGGATTCCCCTGTCGGCGTTCTGCACGCTGGTTCTCTTTCTACATTTTCATTCGTTACCCTTTTTGCTTCAAACACGATAATCCGCACATTTGTTTGCTAAAAACGTTGCTTAGTTAATTGACCAAATGCGCATCATTGAAAATTCTTAAATCGACTTTGTTTATGTTCTTGACTAAATATTTCAAGCTATAAATGCACATTTTACCAAGATCTAATTGCTTTATTTATCCAATAATAATAATTGATAAGGTTACCCGGCGTTGTCTGGTCAGTATTGAACATTTGTTTTTAGACTTTCCACTGTATTTTTGTTAGTCTCTTTTTACTTCATTTCACTCGTTAGTTTAGTCGACTTTATTTCATTCTTTTATTTCTTTTCGTTTAGTTTTTTTCTTCTCTTTGCGTTTTTTTTCTTTTTGGTTTATTTTTCCTTTAGTTTATCTTTTTTGCTTCTTTTTTCATTCTTTCTTTCTTTATTTTTTTGTTTCTTTTTCCTTTAGTTGTTTCTTTCTTTTTCAGTTTCTTTTTTTTATTACATATTTTTTTGTAATTTTGCTCATAGTTTGTATTTTTTATTACATATTCTTTTGTATTTTCGTCATAGTTTTCAAATTGTTTATTTTCTTCTGGATTATTTTCTTTATTTTTTCCTTATCGTTAAGTTCATCTTTTGTTAATTCTACTTTTCTTTCTCATATAACCATATTTTCTCATTTGTCTTATTCGTATTCATTTCGACTTTTCACGAGGAAATCCCCACTTATCATGGTACGTATTCGAAAATGCGGATTAATGAGCGTATAGTGGTCATTTGGAAAAAAGCGTAGTAATAATAAGTCGTGGATATTCGTATAATTTGATTATTTAAGGGGACGACTCAGCAAGGATGTGTCTACATTGGACTAGACGGCGACCATATTGTGATCAGCTGGAAAGCAGGCCAGCGGAACAGAGTTCCACAAACGGACAGTTCTAAGGAAGAAGCTTTGTTCATGAAATTTGCATCTAGATTAAGGCAGAGATAAAGAGTGGCAGAAGTAGTTATAGTGGTTGTAGTAAATGAGTGCGTTTTGTGTAACAGGTTGGCAAGGGAGGAACAAAGATTGAAGCTCAGACGAGCACTTGCCATGAAAATACTGATAGAACAGGGACAGGCTCACAACGTGTCTTCTGTTAAAATAGGTTGCAGGAAGGAGAAAAGGACATCATCTACTAGGTTTCGGAGCCAGTTTTGAACTCTGTCAAGTCGAAATAGTGTGTCCCGTGCAGCTTCCGCCTAGATGTGACAACAGCACTCCATTTTAGGACGTATTTGGCTCTTATTATTTTAGTTTTGTTTTTCCAATTTTTTCCTTTTTTTTCGATTCTTTAATCAAACATTTTGTTTCTAATTGCTTTTTTTTATTCTTATTTTGTTCCTAAACGTTTCTTTCCCCCCCCCTTTAAGTTTAATTCTTCTTTTAGACATTATAAGACATTTGAGAAAACTGAAAACGATATCTTTTTCTTTAAAACAATTCATTTATTTACGTTGGGGAAATGAATCAAGCCTTCAACCACATAAGATCCTCTTAAGCGTTTTTATTTTAATCGTGTTTTTGTCGGAGATTTAAAAATTTATCAAGAATGAAAGTGTGTGGAGTTGTTAATCACGAAGAATCTGATGGTTGGACTGTCTGCTCTTGTGCCACGCGTTAATAAAATAATATAGGAAACTTTTCACATATCTTTTGGAATTTGGTATATTATTAGACATTATAGAAAGCCAAAAAACGATGATGATATTATTATTATTATTATTATTATCATTATTATTATTATTTTTATTATTATTATTATTATTATTATTATTATTGTTATTATTATTGTTATTATTATTATTGTTATTATTATTATTATCATTATTATTGTTGTTTTTTTTTTTATTATTATTATTTTTTGTTTATTATTATTATTATTGTTGTTGTTGTTGTTTTTTGTTTATTATTATTATTATTATTATTGTTTTTTTGTTTATTATTATTATCATTATTATCATTATTATCATTATTATTATTATTATTATTATTATTATTATTATTATTATTATTCTCCATAATAAGTTTTTATATATCATCAAAGAACTCTCTTTCAAAACAATCTGTGGTGTTCCCCGTAGTATGGGTGACAACAAGTCTCCCCAGATTTCATCTATCTATTTTAATAACCTTTACAAATTAGTTTGTGTTATCGCCATAGCCGTCTCCTAATGATTTCTAGTTAGTATCAACCATTGGTTGTCACTGGGATTTGAGTGCCAATACGCCTCCCCAAGGTTCCAGCCTTCTTCGCAGGTCCTGTGGAGGTCATGTTAATGCGTTTTCCTATCTTTCACTCGTTCTCGGCCCTCCTCACTTATTTGGTTTGGCATCAATTTATGGTGACACTGCAAAAAGAAAAAAGGGAGAAGGTGAGGGTACATGGGCGTTAATTTACAATTCCACAGTTTCGGTTTTCATGCTTCCATGTTGCCTTTCTTTGTTTTAGCTCTGTAGCAGTTTCTTCTTCTTCTCCTTATTATTATTATTATTTTAACAAATTATTTATTTCCCTTAAAACATAAATCAGCAAGCTTTAAATTATATAAGGTCTTTCGGCGGATGTTTTTTTAATCATTTCATCCGTTGGAAATTTCCCAAGGGTAGAAGTCCATCGAGGTGTTGATCTATGATAACCTGATGATCTGTTTTGTTTTTGCTTTTGCTTTTTATTAGTTTTGTTCTCTGCATTTTTTATTTATCCCTCTTAGTTTTATTATCTTGGACATTCTTTTTTATTTAATTGTAGACCTGTTTTTTGTTTGTTTGTTTGTTTGTTTGTTTCATTTCTCAGAACAGCATACTTTTCTATCTTTTATATTTTCGTAAACGCCATATTCGTTTAACATTGTTTTTATGCTAAAACGGAAACTGACACACACTCGTCTTTGTTTTACCGCAATTTTCGTTTCATTTTCTCAATGAATGGACATTTTACTCAGAAGATTTATAAATTAACTTGCCTGAGTGCCCGGCCTTGCCCGAGTGTTTGGAGGTATGTGTTGAGCAAAAAAGAAAAAGTGGTAGTAGGCATGCAGGCTCGAACCTGTACATCGAAGGAGGAAAAGAACGTGTAAAAAAGCGTAACGTCTCTGCCGTTGCGTCCATCACAAAACAGGAAGTGAGAAGGTTTAAATTAAGGCTAGTCAATCGAAAAGAGGGGATGACTTTCAAAAATATCGGTGAAAAAAGCGACCCCTCCTTGTAGAAAAGTGCCTGCACGAATATCGTATTATTCAACAGACTTTCGCATTTCTGCATTGAAAATAATGGATTACCAATATACATGACTTTTAGTTTTTAGCGTAATTTATTCTGAAATATACATTCATTGGATTTTATAATTATTTTTGTATATACATTATATACATTTTTGCATATACATTATTTCAACTTGAGAATCCCCCAGCCATGGGCAGATAGCCCCACTGCTATGTGGATGCCTTGGGAAGCGCAAAGGTTAAGGAAGTAAACCCCGCCAAAAATCCAATCCGATAGGCGGATGGTTCTGCAGCATCCTTCCGGCAGCTCCTGCAGCCGCGCTGGCACCGACTGTGTTGGTTTGCCTTTCAGTTTGAGTCTGCTTGCAACGCTGAGAGGGAAACCCTGATAAATGAGAAAACCAAGATCTCTCTCCAGTCTTGCTGTATTAGTGTAGAGCGACGACGAGGGTGAACCAAGTGCTCATTAGAGAGATGTTCTTCGCAGATGATGCAGCTCTCGTTGCTCACTCTAAGGAAAGACTCATCTCCCGCTTTGCAAATGCATGCACAGTTCGTCCTCACCTCAGTCTGCAGAAAACTAACATTATGAGCCAACACCACCCCTAAAATCACTATTGGCGACCACACCCTGGACGTGGTAGACAGGTTCACATACCTCGGCGCCACCATCACCAGCATTTTGTCTCTGGGCGCAGAACTCAACATAAGAATAGGCAAACCAGCCACTGCCGTGTGGGACAACACATTGCTGACACTAACCACAAAGATGAAAGTATACCAGGCTTGTTTGCTGAGTACTTTTCTTTGTGGTAGTGAGTTCTGGACTTTGTACTCATACCAGGGCCGAAGACTGGATGCTTTCTACATGCAACCTCAGGCGTCTTTTAGTCATCTCCTGTCAGGATCGAGTCACAAACATAGTTCTCTTGTTTGTTCCAGGCTGGCATACGAAGCATGTTTGCCATTCTAACTCAGAGACGCTTGCGTTGGCTCGGTCATGTGCGCAGGATGAAAGCTGGTCGCATCCCAAAAGACATCCTGTATGGTGAGCTCGTCTCTGGACCACGGCCAATCGGACGACCAATTCTGCTTTACAAGGACACCTGCAACAGAGATATGAAGACTCGTGGCATCCGATTGCGCGGTCTGGCAAGCAAAGGTAACGACGGCATCAGATTAGCAGAAAAGAAGAGAGAAAGACAATGTGAAGAAAAGAGAACCCTCAGGTGAGAGGGGATACAGTCCACTCTTGCTACCCTGACAATTCCTACAGTTGACTACACCTGCACCAAATACTAACGAAGCGGCAAATCTAATATTGGACTATTTATCACAAGAGATGCTGTAGTGAACCAAACTAGGTGCAGAATGCCATTGTCTCAAGAGACAAAAGGTTGCCATCATCATAATATTTTAACTTTTTTACAGTATCACCTCAAATTTAATTTTCAGTTTATGTGCTAATAAGCAAAATTTATAATTACTCATGTCTATTTTGCTAACATTTCCTCCGATGAGATCAGTCATTCGTTGAAAATTCATGAGTTAAGGAAAAGAATTTAATAATTATTTGTACTCCTTTTTCAAACAATAAAATTTGCAGTGATTCTACGTAATTAAACGCAGAATTTCCATATATATATATATATATATATATATATATATATATATATATATATATATATATATATCCTCGCTCTTTATTACAACTAAAATATCCATGAATGTCGCTTTCAGCAAAAATCGAATGAATCTAGACGCTAAATTCCCATGCAAAAATCACATGTTCAACGTAGACATGTTCTTTTCTCATTTTGATGTATTTCCTGGTTTTATACACAATTGACTCTTTATTTGCAACTGCGATTTTCCTCGCGGGTTGGGCGTCCAGAAGCGAGTGGGTATTTGTCGTTCGAGTGTGAATAAACCTTGTGATGACAAGGTCAAACCGCCCCTCACACATGTCTGAAGCGTTCATTGCCCGCCCATTGCACCTATAACTCACAAGTTGCTTACGAGAACATAATAACCGATTACACTCTTGCAAATTGAATGACAACAAAGAGAAATTGCTCGCTGAAACTTAAAGTCTTGTGCAGGCAAAAATTTAATTATAACTTGGTAAATTCTAGATTGTAAACATCTACGCATTTTTCTTTTGTATTTTTCTTTTCTTTTATTTATTTTATTTCAGTTTTTAACAGTTTTTGAAGGGGTTTCGTGTCGTTAACTAGTGTAAGTACTCGCTGTTGCTCGGCAGCAATTTGGAATTTTGTGGTATTTTAACGAAATATCTAATAATTAAAATAGTATTGTTTATTTCATTGTTTGTGTTTTCCGATTAGATATTTAATAGACTTTACATTGCACCTGACAAGGCATGAAGACAATTGATATAGTTGATTGAGATTGTCGGACTGACTTCCTCATCTTGGTTGTTATTGTCACAACGTTTCGGCCGTTTTGCCCTCCGGCCTTCGTCAGGTGAACGGTTTGTTAGGAGTCTCGAACCCAACCCTTTATTATTATTACGGGGGTACCGTGTTCTACTCCTAGTGACTTATGGCCGAGTGGTCCTAGACGTTGTATCAAAGTTTACAGTTACCCAAAGGTGCTGAGTTCAATCCTGAACGAAGGCAGTGAAAAAGTAACATTGAAAAACAGAGAATCAGCAACTATGTCCCAAAGCCTAGCTGGAGTCCGAATGCGGTACCCTCGTAATAATAATAAAGGATTGGGTTCGAGACTCCTAACAAACCGTTCACCTGACGAAGGCCGGAGGGCAAAACGGCCGAAACGTTGTGACAATAACAACCAAGATGAGGAAGTCAGTCCGACAATCTCAATCAATGAAAACAACTCATCTCAAAAATACAGACAATTACTACAATTGATATAATGAGCTTATAAAAAAACTACTACCAGCTCAAAAACTAACCGATAATAAGT
The DNA here is from genome assembly GCF_053919585.1 of Euprymna scolopes. NCBI lineage: Eukaryota > Metazoa > Mollusca > Cephalopoda > Sepiida > Sepiolidae > Euprymna > Euprymna scolopes. The sequence continues at coordinate 17,260,105 of NC_136486.1, forward strand.
ACTAGAATATGAGGACGAAGGAACAAAAAATGGGAAACCAGAGTTACGACGCTATCGCTATAAAGCTTTAACAACTTCAGACGTCTGTACAACGAATATATAGTAAATTATAAAATATATACGGCAATTAAGCTATGCAGAATATTCCGCGTTTCATTCTCGTGAGAAATCGTCATGCTTATGAGCAATGAATATATATATATATATATATATATATATATATATATATATATATATTATAGTACAGTAGAGTGTGAATTTTTTCTGGAGGTACCAGATAAGGATGTCTGAAGATATTGGCTTCTTGGGATAAAATGCACATAACATTGATTTTGGGGGTTTTTTTTTTCTAAAATTTAATTATGTTCTACAAAACCAAAAGTGAAAAAAAAAAAAAAACAGCCCCATATTTCACTCCTTTTTTCCTTTTCCTTTTTTCTCTTTTTCGCTCCCTGTCGGTTTACTAACTTAAAATGTACATTAATACCCTTTTCCCCTTCTCCCATTGCAAAACTCATTTATGTTCTGCAAGGCAGGGGGGAAAACAACAAAATTTACTGTAAAACAGCAAAACCAAACACTACAAACTAGTGATTGAAGATACAAAGTGTTTGAAGAATAAAAACCTTCTACAAAATAACTGGATGAAACATGAATAACACAGAGAGGCTGATGTACTATACTGGAATCGACATTAAATAACCCGAAAAAAAGTTGATATGCCGTAAAACAAACAACTAAACCTAGACTTGTTTGTCACCGTCTCAAATTTAAACGTCATGAATTCATTTCTATCCAATTTTCAAACTTAATGACTAATGCTGGAATACTATCTTTTTTATTTCGAATTCTAGCTGATGACATTCAAGTATATTTTTTCTTTTTAATTAACTACTATATATTGGGTGCAATATAATAATCAAAAGAATATTGGCTCTGTAATAATAAATACGAAATCTGCATAAATTAAAATATAGTTAAGTGTATTTCACCACCACGTGTCGTCGAAGGGGCACTAGAATATATTTGGTACAATATAATAATCAATATAAAATTGGATCTACAATATTAAATATAAAATCTGCTTAAAAAAATATCATATTTAAGCGTATTTTATATATATATATTATATATATATATATATATATTATATTATATATATATATATATAATCATATTCTTGAAACGTTACTCTGTTTGTATATACCAATCATAATAGATGAAAAAAGCTTTCACATAAACAATTTTTACGTCAAAATTGTTTTATATAAATTTGGAAAAAATCCAAGCCAATATATGCTTTTTGATTGAGTTCCAGAGCATATATATTTTTTTTTTACACAGTGACCACCACTTATCAAGGCCCGGAAGCCACTCAGGGATAAGGGTTATTGCAAGTACATTACGTTAGTGTGGAGATTTGATTAAGTGTTTACTTAAGGGGGCGGTTCATTAGGAATTTGTTAACGTTGGACTTGAAGACATCCAAGTTGTAGTCAGGTGGGAAGCAGGCAGACGGAACAGAGTTCCACAAGCGTGCAGTTCTCAGAAAGAAGCTTTGTTCATGGAATCCACGTTTTTCTTTAAGTTCACAATATCAAGTTTTCTCAGTTGGTCATGTATTATTTTTCAAAAGGTAGTAATTACAATATTATTTCGTATTACGACTAACAAGTTTTTAAAATTATGTCTTTGCTGCATTTTCACTCACGTACTCATCAGATGTTTTCTTTAAAAACGCAGAAAAAAACACTCATTTTAAAAAATTACTTGGTTCATGCAACCGACACTTTGCTATTTTACCTCGTTATTAGGATTACGATCATACTGGATTTATTTTAATTATTTGAATTATTTTCATATTTTTGTGAATTATTTTTATATTTTTATTTCTTTTGGATTTAACGTTTTTTTGTTATTTATCTATTTCACTATTCTTTGAGTCCCATTTTCAAGTTGTATTAATTGATTACTCACATGAAACTTTAGTCCGCTTTGAAGTAACCTCCTCCGGTTGCAATGCACTTGTCCCGTTCCAACAACTTCTGGATGGAAGTCCTCTTCATTGAGCGTGTCAATTACCATCGTCACGGCCGCTTTTATCTCCTCATTTGCCTCATAAAAACAGTCTCTAGGGTATATATATATATATATATATATATATATATATATATATATATATATATATATATATATATATGTTAGTGTGTGTGTGTGTGTAGTAAGTTAGAAAAATATATATGGCAATTAAGCTATATATATATAAACTTACATAATACTAAAAAAAAACACACGCATTTAACTACATATAGGTTTAAAATAGGTCAACTCACTAGATATCCAAAGTAAGGGTTCAACATAAGGTCAACTGGGCCTGGGCCTTTGTTCTGTAAGTGCCTGCCCATTGGCGGATTAGAAAGGGGGCGGTGGAAACTAGGAAGCTGATTGGCTAGTAAGAATTCAATAGAATATGCGTATATAAAAATGCGAGACTACAACAACTCTTCGCATAATCCTGACGAATCCTAGTGTGGATGAAACGCGGAATATTCTGTATAGCTTAATTGCCATATATATTTTTCTAACTTACTACCTATGTATTGAGTACTGTTGAAGTATATTAATTTATGTGATTAAATGAAGTAGTCATATATATATATATATATATATATATATATATATATATATATATATATATATATATTATCACTTCAAATGACTCAGTGAAGCGAACAATAGGAGATCAGTTTTTCTTGTCACCACATGGCCGGGAGAAGCAAGGTCCGCGCCGGAGAACATCGACGTGTAAAGTCGACGACGGGAAATGACTGGCTAATGTCAGCGTTAGGTCGGTGGAGAAAAGAAAAAACGCAATCAGATGAGATAGACATGTGTCCCCGTGGTGGTGACCGTGACACACTTTTAAGCTGGTGTCGAGACGGCAGGGTTTTGTTAATCTTATGGCAGACAAAACCAACAGTTAGAAAAAACAAGAAGCAGGCATTGTTTGAAAAGCAATAAATGCTTTCTGCTAAAACAGAAAAAAGGCGAATCAGATTTTTTTGTTGTTGTTCTTGCGATGTCAAAGATGTAATTAGACCGAAATAGAAAATATAAGCGTGTATTCAAGCTAAAGCGAAATGATAAAACTCCGCCTTTAAATCCAATGTCAACTAATTCTTGACACGGACCGATACATAATTAATCAAACGCAGTTCATACCATTCATCAATATTAGTCATCGATATGCTTCGTCATTTTTTAGCTGATAATTAATCTCGCCCAATTAAACCTTATCCTCGAGTGACTGTTGACCTTAATAGGATGACAGTAATAAAAATGTGCTCCCATCAGTTATAAACTGTTTTTCCTTTGATTGGAGCATAATCACACTCTCTCCACTAGTAACCGAAGTTTTTCTGAAATCATTCCTCATCATTGGATGTGAAATTGTGCCACGCATAACATGGACAATTATTTGTAAATTCATATCTTAAATTAAAGCGAAAGTGGAGATACATATATAACAAGATCTTCAGATTTATTGTGTGTTTTATTTGGAAGGATTTAGTTCTACAGAAATACATAACATTGTCCATTTGTTTGCCCGGGCAAATACAAAGAGGCCTTGTTTCTCAAGACTGATCTCTATTGTTCGTTACATTGAGTCATTTCAAGTGATTATAGATAACCCGCCATTCTCATACGATTTGCGTAATCTGTCACGTAGTCGACAAATCTCTTACATAAATAAAAACGTTTAGATATTCCTCAGTGATAATACAATAACAAACATCATCTGTTCTTTGGAGGATTACAAATTAAATAAAAGCATGCAATTTTCAAAAAAAAAGCTATAGTAATAAAATTTGTTATAAGTAACAGAGACATACGGCCAATTATATCTTTATTTTTCTTTTTCATGTTTTATGGTTTTATCGTGTTAAAATAAAAAAATAATAATAATAAAAGTCCCATACGTATCACGAACATTTTCGATTCTGTCGTCGAATCATCATCAATTTAAAAACCAAATAAACAAAAAAAACTAATTAAAAGAAGATAATATTGAAAAGTAGCTGCTAAACGGCCGTTTGTAGACAGTTTGATGTTAGAAAAACATCCTCGGACTCTTCAGGAGAGAGGTTAACAATCTAAATTCTGTGTGCCGGAATTAGCATTAGGATAACAAATTAATTTAAGGCATGGAATTTTCAGAAAAAAAAATCTGTATTAATAATATTGATGAATATATGTTTTATAAAGAAATTAGTTTGAAAAAATAACGTATGTTTTATCAAAAGAATATTTTATACTGCTGTGTCATCATTTACCAAGGTCAAAAGCGACTTGAGGATATGAGTTAATTTTATTAATATAGAAATAATAATCGTTGTGGACTTCCGATTATCATTTTTGGTTTAATATTTTTTCTTTCTTTTCTTTTTTTTTTTTTTAGGTGGGAAGCCAAAGAATGGCAGCCATGTACACGGACGTGTGGAGGTGGAGCCTCTTTGCGTGAGGTGCGATGTATGGAGTACGGCTCGATGGGACAAGCCCGTTGGGTGAACGACCGCTACTGCAAGCAGTACAAGCCGTCTGAATACAAGTCGTGCAATACAGAGATCTGCCCGCGATGGTACGCCGGCGAATGGTCACCGGTAAGTTCCACAATTTTGTGTGTTCCGTATTTGTGTGTGTTCCGCCATTTAATGTGTTCCCCCACTTTTGGTATTCCGTCATTTTGTGTGTTTTGCCATTTTGAGTTTTTTAGTTTTGCGCTATTTTTAAGTTCTGCCATTTTATGTAACCCGCCATTTTATGTGTTCCGCTATTTTATATGTTTCGCCATTTTATATGTCCGCCATTTTATATGTCCGCCATTTTTCACATTGCGCTATTTTATGTGATTCGCCATGTTATATGCTCCACTATTTTATGTGTTCCGCCATTTTGTGTGCTCCGCCATTGTGTGTATTTTGAAAAGTGCGTTTGCTGATAAGACTAATGTGTATTTATTTATATGGTTTCATATAAATGTCTTACGATTTAACTCGTTTGGGAAATTAATTAAACTGACAAGAATTATATTCAGTTTGACGCTATCTTTAAGGAAAAAAAATGGAATTATACTTTGGTTACTTCCCTTTGTTTCATATGAAATATATAAAAAGTGGGGATTATAAATGTCAAATGTTTAGAGAGAAATAAAATTGTAGAAAAAAAAGCAGGGAATTTACAGAAGAAAATATAAACAATGGATCAGCTTGAATACAGCACGTTACAAAATATCGTACTTTTGAACTTTCTTGACTGCAACAATTTTGTTTGTTTAATTGTGAATTTTATAAAGCCTATTACTATGGTGTTAGCTTTTTCCTTGCTTCTATTCACCTAAAACAAGGCACAATGCAATTGAGATGTAAAGGCTACCAGAATTAGAGATCAGGAGTTGTGTAATGTGATGCTTGTTCACAGTTCATTTAAATTGATGCATGTTGATATTTTTGAAAATATATGGATCAGGGAAAGTATTACAAATGCAAGGGGTTCCATGTAATAGAGTATAAAGCTTTTTCGGCATCTGAATAGCTCTACACTGAAAGGATCTTATTTCTCTGATTGTTCATTTGATCGGGAGTATTTACAGTGAACAGGGCACAAGTGCGGAAAATTCTTTGGAATACATTCCATTCACGTTAAAGCATAAGATCAAGATTTTTTTCTTTGGTAGATTCTTTCTCTGGCTCTTTTGTTACAGCTCGTTTACCTGGTTGGTCTAGTGGTTTCCAACAATTCGATTTTTTAATCCTTCATTGTAATACAACTTCCTGTTCCAATAGTTCTTTCCAAGAACTGCATGATTGTGGAACTCTTTTTTCTATTGACTGTTTTCCTCCGATCTATAACCTTGGTCTTTGAAAGACGTTGATATTCCGTTCGTATTAGCAATTTACTTCAAATGGTTTCACGCCTTGTCTGAAGCGATTTTTAAAAATGAAGATTAGCGTCCTTCGTTAAATAACCCCAACCCTAAAAACTACATTATATTTTCTTATAAAATTGTTTCATATTATTATTTTTATTCTTTTAGAATTTATAGTTTGGGATAAGTTTTGTGCATAAATTTAACGTAAAATTTTCAAGCAACTCTATTGTTTTATGGAAGTCAACAAAACATACCAAGAGTTTTATTTCTCTTTCACAGAATCATCCAGTGCAAACACGATTAAAAAAATCAATAGGAATAAAAATATATCATCGGTTATGAAGAGGAATATAGATATCTGATAAAAAATAGCATTGTGGTAAAGGTTAGTGCTGTGGTAAAAATTAGTGTTGTGGTAAAGGTTAGTGTTGTGGTAAGGGTTAGTGTTGTGGTAAGTATTAGTGTTGTGGTAAAGGTTAGTGTTGTGGTAAGACTTAGTGTTTTGGTAAGGGTTAGTGTTGTGGTAAAGATTTGTGTTGTGGTAAGTATAAGTGTTGTGGTAAAGGATTAGTGTTGTGGTAAAGGGTTAGTGTTGTGGTAAGTATTAGTGTTGTGGTAAAGGTTAGTGTTGTGGTAAGACTTAGTGTTGTGGTAAGTGTTAGTGTTGTGGTAAGTATTCTCAGCAAGAGCTCTATGCTATACTTTACGGCTTAGGGGAAACCATTGGATATTGATTATTCCTGATATTCATATAAACGAGTGTATGAGATGAATATATTTGCTAATGAGATAACGGTCTATAATAAGCATGAGGGAAATACCAAAGACAATGTCAGAAACTTTAGAAAACAACCATCAGTCTGTAGTAAAATAGATGGCAACATATAATGTTTCTAAGACGACTAAGCTTCTTTCATTTAACAATTATGGAAACATTCACAATCACCTATTGTCATGACAAATAGCATCCTGCTTGAGAGCTCTTCGCTCAAACTCCTTGGCTTAACATTCACATGTAATATTAATTGAAACAAATAAATTAATGACATTGCTAAGATTGCTGCAAAGAAGGTGAGCTCTCAAACCTAACAGAGTATCCTATATCTCTACAAAGCTATCGCATGGAGCAGTGTTGCCACATCAAGGTTGGTGCATATACCATTAGTCCATCCCACTTAAATAGGATCTTTAAAAAGAGTATAAAATCTAAAAAGTCCCTGACTGTCGACCAAGATTCAACCTCTGTCCTATCGCTGCAATGTTGCATCTCTGTACCTCTTTTAAAGCACTTTAATGGAATGTTTTCTGATGAACTCTTAACACTTGTGCCCTACTCAACAGACATATTCCGACTAACCCGACAAGCAGCAAAATTCCACTCTTTCATTATAGCCTTTTAGTCTAATATTTTGTTACCTCGAACTTTGGAATTTCCTTTCTGCTGCTTGCTTCCTTTACTGTACTGACATGCAGAAATTTAAATATAATGTAAACAGACACCTCGCTACTAAACTTCCCACAATAACCTGTTCGTCACTATCCCAAATAGTAGCTTCTAACGGTCTAAGTGGTAATACGCATTGTCTTGGATGAAAAGAAGTAAAAGAAAGTATTCTGAAATGAATGAACATTGAATTTTTCTCAAAAATATCTAATATATGAAATAGTTGTTTAATTTTATCAGAATGAGCTGTTAATTTGTAAAAAAAATTTTCTTTCGACAGTGCAGTGTCACTTGTGGTTTCGGTGTCCAGCAAAGAGTCGTGATTTGTCGTAATAGTGGGAATAAACCTTGCGATGACAAGGTCAAACCTGCCCTCAGTCAGACCTGCACGACGAATCTGCCATGTTTTCAACGATCCGGTGAGTATGAAGCCAAATTTCGAAGTCTGAATTGCATTACGTAATTATCATACTGCGTCTAGCTCACATAGAGTAATTTGTTTGGGATTAATTCATGATCAAACAAAATATCAATTATAAACGATTGACTGTATACGTTGTATTGAATACAAGTTGTTATTTCATTCAAGTATCGAGAGGGCGGGCTCGTACCTACACTAAGCAAAGTAAACATAGTAAGGTGGATATCGTCACGGACTAATGATTTCACTCAGGCTATTGACAACTTTTAAGTAGTCTCTGCTGTAGTTACGCGATGTATTTTTAGTAAGAATTATGGGAAATGGTTAAGGATGCCATCATTAAGATTACCCGACGTTTTCCGGGTCCGAATATGCAACAGTATATTAAGGGTGTTTATTTTAACAGACCTTGTCAGGCTTATATCTTAACCCCTAAGCTATTCATGTATACATTAACACTCTTAGAATAACGCTTATAAATAGATGAATTTTAATGGCCACACTTAAAAGTCATTCACTTAGGCTTCCTTAAGAGGCAGCTACAAAAATACCACTATTTTTCTTATGTTTATAGAAAAAGCTTACGTGCAAAGCATTCATATTTAAAATAAGCTTACTAGTTTGTCTTCATTATATATATATATATATATATATATATATATATATATATATATATATATATATATATATATATATATATAGTGTAAGCAAAAACAAGACTTCAAAAAAAGGTGTTGGTGACAACAAAAAGTGTATTTTAATTTACGTTACCATTGTTTCCATGCCCAGTTCGACAATCTCAAGCGTTATGTCGTTTGAAAATTTTCAAAACCAGCATTTCTTCAGACTTTATGAATAAGCACACTTTTTGTAATGGAGCATTTTTTTGAAGAGAAAGAAGGAAGGGGAAATCCCTGGCTAAAAAGGCATGCGAGAAACATCTACCTTTGTTGTGGTTACGGAAAATCCCATTTAAATATTACTATATCGCCTAATTTTCGTATCCTTATTTAAGAGCAGAGTCATGACAAGTTGCTACAGAGAGCCCTAAGCCATTTAAAAAAAAAGTTTGATATATATCCCATTCGTTGGGTTCCTAAATTAGATCTTGTTGTTTCTTTGTTACCCAATACTTAATTTTTTAAATTTTTGTTTCGATATTATGGATGTAACAGCCTTGCAAAAATGTTTCGGTTAGTTTTAGTTTCGTATTAGTGGCAGGTAATGTTTATAGATTATCGTCATAATTGTGCTCGGATTTAAGACCCTTTTAGTTTCAAAGTTTAATTGAATACAAGCGTAAATTAAATGGGTGTATTAAAGATATATATAAAAATCCTCGTATAATATTACGGGTGAAGTATTCTAATCTATTTATTGTTATTTAATGTTTTAAGATTCATTGTTATTCTACTTGAAAAAGTTTTCATATCGTTAAGTAGGATAAAATGAAGGGAGATAATCCAATTATATTGTTAAGTATTGTTAGTTAATTTTGTTTGAAATTGGGTCGATTTGTATCCTATAATGGTCAAAGGGAGGTAATTCAGGCCGTTTGGTGTTTTTGTTCATTGATTACTAGAAGGCGTCTATGATTTAATAATTAATTTAATAATTGATTTAACTTAATCAGACAGATCCAGAACTTGCTATGATGGCTTACTTAACCAATTAAGTATATAAATTTTGTTTTGATCTCAAAGAATGGTCTTAGCTCATGGGTTTAACTTGCCTCTGTTACTAGTCACTTAATTTATGCGTTGTATTTTTGGGCGTCTAAATAAATAAAATATATATCCTCTAGTTATTATTCTGACAGCAAAACCACCCATGGTTACAAGTGTGTCTACTCCTGCATTTATGGGTAAAAACATTTAGAACAGGGATTGCTGTAGGTTAATAAGTAAGTCAGTATGGATTCTACCAACTTGGGGCGTAGAATCCATACTGACTTATAAAATAGTACTCAATAACAGGTAGAGCCATATTATAGTATAAACTCCTTCATTTATAGAAACATAACTGGCTACATATGTGCATACATATTTCAACTGTATGGAGTCTCCCTATCAACCTAGGTCGAGTTATGATGATGTCATAACGCTGGATATTGAACGATATTGCAGCTGAAACATGTATGTACATATGTAGCCAATATTTATATTATATGTACGTGAGTATTCAAATATGGCACTCTTTAATATATGTATATGATATATATATGCATGTATATATATATATATATATATATATATATACTAGCAGTACCCGTCGTTGTCTGGGTTCAAAAACAGCCTACAGAAAATGGACTGTGATTGATGAAAGTATGATAGGTTATGAAAAGGAGGGGGTGTAAGGAGATAGGTTTTGATACTCAAAAATTTTACCCTAAGCAAACTATGATGAAAGTAAAGAAAATTTTCGCGAAAATATATTTTTTATATCAACTTTGTTTCCATTCGTAGCCAAGAGTGACCAACAAAATGATGTTTCCTTACAAAGAGAAAATGTTATATATATAATAATATAAATATACAAGAAATACATGTTACCATAGTCAATAAAAGTTACTTTTACGGTAGAAAAGTTCATTGGTTTGTATTTTTAAATAGTTTGCAAAAATTTTTTTTAATTCAAGAATCGGTTTAAAAAAATCAAAATATGTCAGGTCATGTCATATGCTACTGATACCATGTAACCCAGTACTACCTGCCTCATGGTCGGGTCACCGGCGACTAAACTGGTTCCCCCACCAGACTTGTTTGGTGAGGAGGGCGGCTAGTCTCCCTGAAGGATTAAAAACAAGACCTTCCAAAGGGCGAATAAACTCTTTTTTTGGGTCAACGGCCAACTAGCACCGTGTATATTTGTGTGTGTATATGTGTATTGGGATGGAGAGGGCTCCCGTAAGCCGTGGTGAAGGCAACCTTTCTTGGAGAAGCAAATCTCTGATTCAAAAAAGCATAAAGCGGAAGACCATTACCCGCATTAAGCTGGTCTGCAGTTTAATTTGTTGCTGGCTATCTTGCTCTTGCTGGATCTCAACATTTTGAACAGAGAGAGAGACTTAGCTGTCGTACAAAGCTAAGACTCTGTAACATCATCTTTGTATAGATACTCCCTCAGGTATTTGGGCTTATGGATTTTAAATGTCTGGGGGAGTGGCACTCGTCTGACAAGACGTTGCAATCATCATCGCATCATATATATTCGTAGCCAAGAGTGACCAACAAAATGATGTTTCCTTACGAAGAGAAAATGTTATATATATATATATATATATATATATATATAATATATAAATATACAAAAAATAAATGTTACCATTGTCACTAAAAGTTACTTTTATGGCAGAAAAGTTCATTGGTTTGTATTTTTAAGTAGTTAGTAAAAAAAAAATAATTAATTCACGAACCGGTTTAAAAAAATCAAAATGGCAGCGACTTTGAAATGAAGAGCCCTTTATTAATTTGAAGGAGGGGCACCTGAGCATTCTGTGTTAACAATTTAAGAGAGTTCCGTCAACGCCAGGAATATTTATAAACATATTTTAATGTTTTCCGTTATTTTGTGCTTGAGGAATATTCGATTATGGCATGTGTAGTTTATATAAAAATTATTTTAAGTAGTTATTGCCTCAAATTTCGTTTTAATTTCGGTTCGCTGAAATTATTTCAAGTAAAGAGCATTAAAAACTATTTCAAAACAAAAAAAACATGAAGTGAACTTTTATTGACTATGGTAACATTTATTTCTTGTATATTTATTTTTTCGGGTAGTCGTTTGTTGGCTTTTCCGCTAAACACTCTTACTAAATAATATCGACGAAATATCGACAAACAAAGAAACAAAAACAGTTTTGAAAAATAATGAAGCTTTACTTACTTTAGTAAAATAATCCGAAACAGCAAAATGGGATATTAAAAACGTAAACACGTAATTACTTAATTAGTTTAATTTTTAAAGCAAAGAATCGATATAAATATGAATAAGAATAAAATGGCGCCCTTTTAAAGCAGAACAGCTTCATTTCAGTTTTACAGTATTGAGCGGTGTAGTATTGCGCCGTCGGATTCAGGGTTGTACTATTGTAATGTACAGAATACGCAGAAAGGGTTGTAATCAACTGAATTCCTTCTAGTACACTGACAAAAAGGCTTAAACAGATATATAAATAAAATAAAAAGGTTATGTAAATGTTTTTAATCACGTGAGCAGGATTTTTTCCTTTTTTGGCACGATAACAAGTAAAGTTCTTATTTATTATTTATCTTTTTATCTATTTTCGAAAGAGTGCCACGTGCAAGTGGAGAAGGAAAAAACAGAGTTATGCCAAATTTGTGTCGAGAATTGTCTTAAGTTCCGACTTTTTTTTTTTTTTTTGGCTTCCACTTTAATAAGAACGTGAATTTATGAGTTGAATTTATTCGACACAATATGATTCAACTAAAAAAAAATAAATAAAAGCTAACTTGAATTAAGATTAAAGTTAAGGTGTTATTGTAGACCCTCGCCCCTTTTAAAAAACCTTGTTAAACTTTGTGACATATTTACATTCTATGGAGGTCAGGCGCGAACGAACACCCAATAATTTTATTATACCATATTTCTTCAAACTGAAACATAATTATCAAAGTATACTAACGCAGATTCCTGATCCTCGATACATCTTCTATCGTTAAATGTAATAATTTTTTTTAAATAGTCAACTATATAGGAGCCTATTCGTGACCAGACCACACACACACACACACACACACACACACACACACACACACACAGACGTTCAGCTTTATATATATATATATATATATATATATATATATATATATATATATATATCAAAGCAAATTCTTTTTTTACGGCTGGTTATACTGTTCACAGGTGACATCCAAGAGACTGTGCTTACGGATTACCGGAAGTCGAGTCCCCCCAAATATGGTATGCCGCCGAATATATCAAAAGATGATCTATCAACTCCTCGGTAAGTATGTTTCTTTCCTTTTGACGGCAGTAAAGCTATAGGCTCGCTCAGAAGTACTTTAGCAAATATTTGCTAGTGAAATAAAATTTTAAGTCTTGTAATAGAACCGGACATGCTTACCTCCCTTGTTAGGATATAAGTACTTAGAAAACACACAATATCTCTTTAAAATCTTAACCCGAACAGAAAGGCTCTATATTCGTTTAACAACAATGGTTGCTACGGGAGATGGTTGAGAGGAAGGACATTTTAACAATCCACCACATGCGGAGTGAAAAAGAGAGATTTAAGAAATTTGGATTATTTATGCAATATAACAAATTCATTTCTAATAAAAATAATTACGAATGCAATGTAGCACATTACCTTATAACACGCATTAATTACTAATACAATATAACAGTGTTTAATAATACTTAATGCTTACTCATAAAATATAATCACTTTTTAATAGTATTTAATAATTACTAACACGATATAACACATTGCTTTATAATACTTAATAATTACTAATGCAGTATAACTCTTTCTTTAATAATACTTAAGAATTACTAACGCAGTATAACACATTATTTAAAAATACTTAAATATTACTAATGCAATATAACAGCTTATGCAAGAATATTTAATAATTACTAATGCAGTATAACATTTTCTTTTGTAATACTTAATAATTACTGATGCAATATAACACATTATTTAATAACACTTACTAATTACTAATGAAACCTAACACATTATTTAATAATATTTTATAATTACAAATTAAATATAACATTATATAATAAAATTTAATAATTACAAATGCAACAAAATGCATAATTGAATAATACTTAATACTAATGCAATATAACATATTATTTATTAATATTTTTTAATTACTTATTTAACATAATACATCACTTAATGACACTATATAATTAATTCAATAAAATACATAATTTATAATATTTTATAATTACTAATGCAATATAACAAATTACTTAATAACATGTTATAATTACTAATGCAATATAACACATTACATAATTTAATAATATTTTATAATTACTAGTGCAATATAACGCATTATTTATTAATATTTTATAATTACTTATTTAATATAACACATAACTTAATAATACTTAATAATTACTAATGCAATAAAATACATCATTTAATACTATTTTTTAATTACTAATGCAATATAACACATTACTAAATAACACTTAATAGCTACTAATACAATATAACACATTATTTATTAATATTTTGTAATTACTGTTTTTAATATAATACATAACTTAATAATAGTAAATAATTATTGTTTCAATAAAATACATCATTTAATAATATTTTATAATTACTTATTCAACATAAAACATTACTTAATAACACCTTATAATTACTAATGCAATATAACAAATTACTTAATAACACCTTATAATTACTAATGCACTATAACACATTATTTTATAACATTTTATAATTACTAATGCAATATAAGTTCCTTATCTAGGATAGTGTTTTTATGCTATTCGGTAAGTTCTCTCAAATAAAAGAGACCACTTTTCATGCAAAATTCAACATAGTTTTCTCTGTTGTTATACACGGATTCCAACATTTCTCTTATAAGTCGACGCTTTTTCTGTATATCAATATCTTTTGTCTCAAAATACCCCTTCAGTTTTTTATCCGATATCTTTATATCACTACTTCGATGATTCCAATATAGTCTTTCGATCCAGGATAGATTTACTCATTTACACTACACGCTGCGATTCGAGAATGAATTGTTCTGAGTCGGAGAACTTTATTGTCTCCCGAAATAGACGTACGCCAACAATATATTCACGGCTGTATTTATCTTTTCTTAATATTAAAAATGCAATGTAAATATTTAAATAAAGTGAATTTATGACATTAATATTATTGGGTAAATTAATTGAAATCTGTATCTTTCCAGGTTTATTTCTTACGATTGGTCCCCTTGCAGTGCCACTTATGGCACAGGAGTGAAAACACGGCGGGTCACGTGCAATGTCCTACTACAATTTGTTAATGAAGTCACTGAAGTTCCAGAGAGAGAATGCATCGGTTTGTATATATTAATTTTTATACCTTTCTCACTATATCTATATATCTATATTTTTTACTGTTATTTGTTGTCAGTTTCGAAGCAAAGAGAAACTAACATATGTTTGATTCGAAACTATAGAATACCATAACTTTGATTCCTTTATTACACACTCTAAAACTACTATTTACAGATTTGAATAGTACGCTTCATTTGATCTCCTTTGCTATTAATCAGAACTATGTAAAATAGTTATTTTGTTTATTTTCATACATACAAGTATATATATATATATATATATATATATATATATATATATATATATATATACTGATTTCTCTAGGAATCTGTTTATTCGCTGATTGATTTTTTGTTCAGTTTTTGATTTGTACGTATATACAGTGCTCGTACATTATTCATACATTCGTTCATCATTCATACATTTTTTTTGCATTTTCGTTAGCACGATCCTAAGTTTTTCCAATCCGCTGAGCAAATAAAAGGGGAATAGCATTTTCCTTTCGACTGTAGGTTACACGTCCTACGACCAATGTTTACAGCTTCTTTCCAACAATCCTTTTGCCATCGTAAATAGAGGATCCTTTTGCTTCTCATCAACTCGAGGATCTCCCGTCCGATGATCCTTCTGCCCCTCTCTTTCACATGGGTGTTAATAAAAACCAGGCCCCTTTTATCTCATCAATTCTATATTCATTCACACTAACCACGTTACGAGATTGACACTCTCTCTCTCTCTCTCTCTCTCTCTCTCTCTCTCTCTCTCTCTCTCTCTCTCTCTCTCTCTCTCTCTCTCTCTCTCTCTCTCTCTCTCTCTTCTCTCTCTCTCTCTTTCTTTCTCTCTCTTTCTCTCTCTCCCTCTCTCTCTCTCTTTCTTTCTCTCTTTCTCTCTCTCTTTCTTTCTCTCTCTCTCCTCCAACTCTGACTAAACTCTACGTGTATATCAATTACGTTATCAATACATGTAGCATTATTCGGATTTTTTGTCACGTATATTTGTTTATCTAAGAATTCCAAAGTTATTATTAGTGTCAGCTAAAATTCTTAATTTTTATTGATTCTAAAATTCCAATTCCAAGTGAAAACATAATCGTTAACCAAATTTAATTTCCAAGTGACAACATAATTGTTTACTTAAATATCATTTCCAATTGAAAACTAAAAAGTTAAATAAAATTCGAAACTGTTTGTTATGATAAAAAATTCCAACGTTAACATTCTTGTTATATTCTTTAGCTGACAAAACATCTAGACTTCGAACAATCCTTAAAATAATCATTTTGTCTACTTTCCGGCCTTTTCCGGGACCAACAACACAACGGTTTGATGAGGAATCTGTGAACAAATGCTTACTAACTCAGCAAGGAAGTATGCTGCATGTAGAATAACTTGGGATTTGTGTTTCGTTGTTGCTTTGTGTGAAGAACGATGGTAGATGAACGGTGCATAACACAGGGGGAGAATTTCGGGTTATATTTTAAGGTATTTAAAATATTCAACTGAAAAATAAGGTAGTTTGTAGGAGTTGAAGAAATTGAGATTTTGTATTTTTTTGTTGTTGTTGTTTTTGTATATCAAGGTTGTTCAGTTGTGAAGTCCTAGGGACACGTATGTTGATGGATTGGAGCGGATAGCTGCTAGACGTACGGCGAAATCGCGTCGATACACTAATTCTAGTTAGATCACCGAAATTAAGCGATATGGAGCCTGGCCAGTACAAGATGAGTGACTATTTTGGATGCTATCTCGTCTTCCCATGATCGGGATATACATACGGCTTTAAATCTGGACTCCAATCTATGGTGCCCCTTGCCAAACTTTCACAAAAACACTCGACTAGATATATCTGTGCCTAAATTAAAGCGCAGACTCAATGAATGAAGCTTCTTTTTCAGAACTGCTTGCCTGTGGAACACAGTTCCGCTATCCTACTACTCGATTTAATACAACACAGTAGCCTTCAAATTCTCTTCAATTTGCTTGCTTTCCAGCTGACTACAATATGGTCGTCTTCAAGTCCAATGTAAACAAATTCTTGTTGAGGCGTCCTCATAATTAATCAAATTCTACCTAATTTACACGATTAACGATTAGTTCACTGCCACGTTTCATTTCCTTATTCTCGAGTAACTTTCGAGCCTTGATAAGTGGTGCCTCACTTATAAAACCCTAACCTTCCAGATGAGAACTGTAGTCCGAATAATTTAAATAATACCAAGTATTAATCCTCATCGGAAAAATTCACAAGTAGTTCGTGTCAATTTTTTGATTTTATATGTAAATATTTTTAATGTTTTACGACAAATAATTCTAACATTTTGGTGCATACTAAATTTCTTCTTTTTTTTTATACAAAGGCGATAAAAAATTTTCCCGACGTTCTTATTCAAAAGCGAAGCAGAATAAGAATGAAAAAAGAACGTCACTTGTCACTTGTGTGGTGGCATTCATTTATTTAGTCGTGTTTTGTCAGAACACGTTTTTCCTTTCGGTTATGCTATTTCTGTTATTTCTTTTTGTTATTATTTCGAAGTGTAAAATATATTTGACGTAATTTTGATGTTATGTTACAGTTTAATTGCAGTAACTTAAAGAAATGAAAAAAGAACTGTTCTTTAAAAAAAAAACATGTGAAACAATAAACGAAAAAAGTCGGTACATATTAATGAAATCAAAAAAAAAAACATGTGAAACAATAAACGAAAAAAGTCGGTACATATTAATGAAATCAAAAAAAAAAAAAAACATGTGAAACAATAAACGAAAAAAGTCGGTACATATTAATGAAATCAAAAAAAAAACATGTGAAACAATAAACGAAAAAAGTCGGTACATATT
>NC_136486.1:17277894-17432894 GCF_053919585.1 Euprymna scolopes
AAAGTCGGTACATATTAATGAAATCAAAAAAAAAAAACATGTGAAACAATAAACGAAAAAAGTCGGTACATATTAATGAAATCAAAAAAAAAAAACATGTGAAACAATAAACGAAAAAAGTCGGTACATATTAATGAAATCAAAAAAAAAAACATGTGAAACAATAAACGAAAAAAGTCGGTACATATTAATGAAATCAAAAAAAACAAAAACATGTGAAACAATAAACGAAAAAAGTCGGTACATATTAATGAAATCAAAAAAAAAAACATGTGAAACAATAAACGAAAAAAGTCGGTACATATTAATGAAATCAAAAAAAAAAACATGTGAAACAATAAACGAAAAGAGTCGGTACATATTAATGAAATCAAAAAAAAACATGTGAAACAATAAACGAAAAAAGTCGGTACATATTAATGAAATCAAAAAAAAAAACATGTGAAACAATAAACGAAAAAAGTCGGTACATATTAATGAAATCAAAAAAAAAAAACATGTGAAACAATAAACGAAAAAAGTCGGTACATATTAATGAAATCAAAAAAAAAAACATGTGAAACAATAAACGAAAAAAGTCGGTACATATTAATGAAATCAAAAAAAAAAACATGTGAAACAATAAACGAAAAAAGTCGGTACATATTAATGAAATCAAAAAAAAAAAACATGTGAAACAATAAACGAAAAAAGTCGGTACATATTAATGAAATCAAAAAAAAAAAACATGTGAAACAATAAACGAAAAAAGTCGGTACATATTAATGAAATCAAAAAAAAAAACATGTGAAACAATAAACGAAAAAAGTCGGTACATATTAATGAAATCAAAAAAAAAAAAACATGTGAAACAATAAACGAAAAAAGTCGGTACATATTAATGAAATCAAAAAAAAAACATGTGAAACAATAAACGAAAAAAGTCGGTACATATTAATGAAATCAAAAAAAAAAACATGTGAAACAATAAACGAAACAAGTCGGTACATATTAATGAAATCAAAAAAAAAAAAACATGTGAAACAATAAACGAAAAAAGTCGGTACATATTAATGAAATCAAAAAAAAAACATGTAAAACAATAAACGAAAAAAGTCGGTACATATTAATGAAATCAAAAAAAAAAACATGTGAAACAATAAACGAAAAAAGTCGGTACATATTAATGAAATAAAAAAAAAAAAACATGTGAAACAATAAACGAAAAAAGTCGGTACATATTAATGAAATCAAAAAAAAAACATGTGAAACAATAAACGAAAAAAGTCGGTACATATTAATGAAATCAAAAAAAAAAAACATGTGAAACAATAAACGAAAAAAGTCGGTACATATTAAGGAAATCAAAAAAAAAACATATGAAACAATAAACGAAAAAAGTCGGTACATATTAATGAAATCAAAAAAAAAAAAACATGTGAAACAATAAACGAAAAAAGTCGGTACATATTAATGAAATCAAAAAAAAAAACATGTGAAACAATAAACGAAAAAAGTCGGTACATATTAATGAAATCAAAAAAAAAAACATGTGAAACAATAAACGAAAAAAGTCGGTACATATTAATGAAATCAAAAAAAAAAAACATGTGAAACAATAAACGAAAAAAGTCGGTACATATTAATGAAATCAAAAAAAAAAACATGTGAAACAATAAACGAAAAAAGTCGGTACATATTAATGAAATCAAAAAAAAAAAACATGTGAAACAATAAACGAAAAAAGTCGGTACATATTAATGAAATCAAAAAAAAAAACATGTGAAACAATAAACGAAAAAAGTCGGTACATATTAATGAAATCAAAAAAAAAACATGTGAAACAATAAACGAAAAAAGTCGGTACATATTAATGAAATCAAAAAAAAAAACATGTGAAACAATAAACGAAAAAAGTCGGTACATATTAATGAAATCAAAAAAAAAAACATTTGAAACAATAAACGAAAAAAGTCGGTACATATTAATGAAATCAAAAAAAAAAAACATGTGAAACAATAAACGAAACAAGTCGGTACATATTAATGAAATCAAAAAAAAAAACATGTTAAACAATAAACGAAAAAAGTCGGTACATATTAATGAAATCAAAAAAAAAAACATGTGAAACAATAAACGAAAAAAGTCGGTACATATTAATGAAATAAAAAAAAAAACATGTGAAACAATAAACGAAAAAAGTCGGTACATATTAATGAAATCAAAAAAAAAACATGTGAAACAATAAACGAAAAAAGTCGGTACATATTAATGAAATCAAAAAAAAAAAACATGTGAAACAATAAACGAAAAAAGTTGGTACATATTAATGAAATCAAAAAAAAAAAACATATGAAACAATAAACGAAAAAAGTCGGTACATATTAATGAAATCCAAAAAAAAACATATGAAACAATAAACGAAAAAAGTCGGTACATATTAATGAAATCAAAAAAAAAAACATGTGAAACAATAAACGAAAAAAGTCGGTACATATTAATGAAATCAAAAAAAAAAAAAACATGTGAAACAATAAACGAAAAAAGTCGGTACATATTAATGAAATCAAAAAAAAAAAACATGTGAAACAATAAACGAAAAAAGTCGGTACATATTAATGAAATCAAAAAAAAAAAACATGTGAAACAATAAACGAAAAAAGTCGGTACATATTAATGAAATCAAAAAAAAAAAACATATGAAACAATAAACGAAAAAAGTCGGTACATATTAATGAAATCAAAAAAAAAAACATATGAAACAATAAACGAAAAAAGTCGGTACATATTAATGAAATCAAAAAAAAAACATATGAAACAATAAACGAAAAAAGTCGGTACATATTAATGAAATCAAAAAAAAAAACATGTGAAACAATAAACGAAAAAAGTCGGTACATATTAATGAAATCAAAAAAAAAACATATGAAACAATAAACGAAAAAAGTCGGTACATATTAATGAAATCAAAAAAAAAACATATGAAACAATAAACGAAAAAAGTCGGTACATATTAATGAAATCAAAAAAAAAAACATATGAAACAATAAACGAAAAAAGTCGGTACATATTAATGAAATCAAAAAAAAAACATATGAAACAATAAACGAAAAAAGTCGGTACATATTAATGAAATCAAAAAAAAAAACATATGAAACAATAAACGAAAAAAGTCGGTACATATTAATGAAATCAAAAAAAAAACATGTGAAACAATAAACGAAAAAAGGCGGTACATATTAATGAAATCAAAAAAAAAAAAAACATGTGAAACAATAAACGAAAAAAGTCGGTACATATTAATGAAATCAAAAAAAAAAAAAACATGTGAAACAATAAACGAAAAATCGGTACATATTAATGAAATCAAAAAAAAAAACATGTGAAACAATAAACGAAAAAAGTCGGTACATATTAATGAAATCAAAAAAAAAAAAAATATGTGAAACAATAAACGAAAAAAGTCGGTACATATTAATGAAATCAAAAAAAAAAAAACATGTGAAACAATAAACGAAAAAAGTCGGTACATATTAATGAAATCAAAAAAAAAAAAACATATGAAACAATAAACGAAAAAAGTCGGTACATATTAATGAAATCAAAAAAAAAAACATGTGAAACAATAAACGAAAAAAGTCGGTACATATTAATGAAATCAAAAAAAAAAAAACATGTGAAACAATAAACGAAAAAAGTCGGTACATATTAATGAAATCAAAAAAAAAAAAACATGTGAAACAATAAACGAAAAAAGTCGGTACATATTAATGAAATCAAAAAAAAAAACATGTGAAACAATAAACGAAAAAAGTCGGTACATATTAATGAAATCAAAAAAAAAAACATGTGAAACAATAAACGAAAAAAGTCGGTACATATTAATGAAATCAAAAAAAAAACATGTGAAACAATAAACGAAAAAAGTCGGTACATATTAATGAAATCAAAAAAAAAAACATGTGAAACAATAAACGAAAAAAGTCGGTACATATTAATGAAATCAAAAAAAAAAAACATGTGAAACAATAAACGAAAAAAGTCGGTACATATTAATGAAATCAAAAAAAAAAACATGTGAAACAATAAACGAAAAAAGTCGGTACATATTAATGAAATCAAAAAAAAAAACATGTGAAACAATAAACGAAAAAAGTCGGTACATATTAATGAAATCAAAAAAAAAAACATGTGAAACAATAAACGAAAAAAGTCGGTACATATTAATGAAATCAAAAAAAAAAAACATGTGAAACAATAAACGAAAAAAGTCGGTACATATTAATGAAATCAAAAAAAAAAAAATATGTGAAACAATAAACGAAAAAAGTCGGTACATATTAATGAAATCAAAAAAAAAAAAACATGTGAAACAATAAACGAAAAAAGTCGCTACATATTAATGAAATCAAAAAAAAAACTGCTTTATGTGATTTAATAGATTTCTTTTTTTTGGTCCCCCGACAAAAGGAGGGTGGATTTGTAAATTCACACTTTTCCATTTATCCGTTCGTTCGTCCGCACTTTTCTACGCCTTGGAATTTCTTGAAATTTTGCGCAAAGCTTAAACATGATATGAGTAAAAATGTAACCGAACGGATTTTCCGGGAAAACTCTGGTTGCCATCCTAGGGGTGTCTTTAGGTTAAAATGGCTAAAATTGACACTTTTGTGCTTGTTAAAAAAAAATTGATGCCCTGGATTTTTATAAAACTTTCTGAAAAATTGTAACTAACTGATTTCTATATAATTTTGTTAGTCTATACTTCGCGATAACTCTTGGGTGTACACCAGGGGGTCTTTTAGGGCTAATAAAAACACTCCATTTTTGGGACTATTTTATCATATTTGTCCAAAATTTTCTGTGTATGTCTATTTAGCAGTTTTGCATGGTGCTGAACACAAATTTAGATATGTTAAGGCCTTGGGGACTTTTGGGGCTAAATGGGGAGGGGGCAAACGATGGACTTAGTCATTTCTTTTTTGCATGGTGTATAATTCAAATTTACATATGTTATGGCCTAAAACTGCAACGTTTGTTCATTTTCATAAGGATTTGACGTTCACTGGGACTTTTGGGGCTAAATAGGGGGGGGGGCTGAAGTTAGTCATTTTTTATGCCTCGTTCACTGTGCACTCACGTGGGACCATGCATGCTTCACTTGTGTTTTTACGAATTCTTTTTTCTGTCGACATAATATTAGTGACTTTTATATTCGTTCTGGTGTGATGACGATTAATCGGAATCGGGAATCTGAAAAATCGAGAATCGGAAAGTCAATAAATTTATGGTATCGAAATCAGGAACATTTGAGCGCAGTTTCGGACTTTAAAAAGATGCTTTAACTTATTTTTTTATTGTTTAAGACTTAATTTTCTATTATTGGCAAAAGTCAAAACTATAGATAAAAATTTCGCATTGAGTTTATCTAAATCTGGGATATGATACACAAGCGGAAAACATCAAGAATTTTGTCAAATTAATACAGAAAATTAATAAGAAAATTATATCTTTTTTTTTTTTTCACAAGGTGGTCACCACTTATCATGGCCCGGAAGCCACTCAGGGATAAGGGTTATTGTATGTACAGTACGTTAGTGTGGATATTTAAAGTGTCTACTTAAGGGGACGGTTCATTAGGAATTTGTTTACGTTGGACTTGAAGACATCCAAGTTGTAGTCAGGAGGGAAGCAGGCAGGCGGAACAGAGTTCCACAGGCGTGCAGATCTAAGAAAGAAGCTTTGTTAAGGGAATCTACGTTTTGATTAAGGCATAGATAAAGAGTGGGGAACATTTTTGAGAGTGGATTCAGCTAGACGGATGTTTTTCGTGAAAGATTGGCGACGGGGGACCAGAGATTGGAGTTCAGACGAGCACCTGCCATGGAAATAACGATAAAACAAAGATAGGCTTGCAACGTCTCTTCTGTGGGAGAGAGGTTGCAAGAAAGAGAAAAGGGCATCCCCCACTAAGCCACGAAGTCTATTTTTTACTCTGTCAAAGCAGGATAGGCTGTTTTTAGCAGCTCCTGCCCAGATATGGTAACAGTATTCCATCCTTGGACGTACTTGGCTTTTATAGAGATAGAGAATTGCATCAGTAGTGAGATATCTTCTGGAGCGGTAGAAAGATCCCACCATCTTTCCAGCGACCTTGGCAACAGACTTGATGTACGTGTTCCATTTCAGATCAGGAGTAAAGGTCAAGCCCAGATGCTTGTCAAAACATGGAGCTTCTCCTAGACGAGAGCCATCCATTTCAATTGATGTCAGATGGGGATCAGAGCGTCGATGATGTAAAGATAGGAGTTTGGTTTTAGATGCAATTATTACACGTTTTAGATATTTTCAATATTAAAGATTGTCCGCGTTATTTGATTTCTTCGGACTATTATTCTTATCATGGGCGTTATCTTCATAACGTTTCGGCCGATTAAATCTCCTACCTTCTCCAGGTATATCTAGTCGAATTCTGGAATCTTTTTGTCGAACTTGGGAATCTTCGCGGAATTTGGAACGGAACTCTTTATTTAATTCAAGGGGGTAGCATGATCTCGTTCCGTCAGCTATGACTGGGTAGAAGTAGTAGCACCCTCGACAAACCCGACAGGCTACTAGATCCCACCCCCACACTGTAGAGGTCCGTCAGCTATGACTGGGTAGAAGTTCTAAGTAATTCGGAGCTGAATTTTGAGTGTTGTCCGCATTGAAGATTGAAATTTCAACCTCCAGAAGAGTGTAACTGGCAACTGAAAATTTTCAATTACTAATTTCACTACACTACGAATCAGGAGTTTGGCAAGATACACCTTAAAAGGTTGGAAATCACATCGGCCGAAACGTTGTGAAAACAGTACACAAGATTAGAACATTATTTTTACAAAAAAGTCACCACCTATCAAGACCCGGAGGCCACTCGAGGGTAAGAGTCAATGAGTGTACAGTAATCAACGGGACAATATCGTAGTAGTCGATAGTAATGGAAATTTGGTAAGTTTCATTACTTAAGGAGATGACTCATCAGGAATTTGTTTACGTTGGACTTGAAGACGCCCAAATTGTAGTCAGTTGGAAAGCAGAGTTCCACAGGCATGCAGTTCTAAGAAAAAAAATTTATTCATGGAATCTACGTTTAGGTTTAAGGCACAGATAAAGAGTGGTTGAAATTATTGATTGTGATTTCAGATGGACGAGTGTTTTTCATGAAGGTTTGGCAAAGGGGGGCCATAGATTGGAGCTCAGACGAACACTTGCCATGAAAATAACAATAAAGAAGAGGCTCGCAATGTCTCCTGTGGGAAGGAGGTTGTAGGGAAGAGAAAAAGGGCATCTCCCACTAGGTTAAGAAGTCTGTTTTAAACTCTGTAAAGAAAGGATACGGTGCTTCTAGCAGCTCTTTCACCAGATGTCGCAACAGTACTCAATCCTTAGACGTACTTGGCTCTTATATAAGTAGAGAATTGCATCATCAATGAGATATGTACTGGAGGAGAAAGATCTCACCATTTTTCCAACGACCTTGGCAACGGATTTGATGTATATATTCCATTTCAGATCAAGATTACAGGTTAAACCCAGAAGCTTGTCAAAGTATGGAGCCTCCCCAAGATGAGAGCCATCCATTTCAATTGACGTCAGATGGGGATCAGAGCGTTGATGATGTAAAGATAGGGGCTTTGTTTTAGATGCATTAAAATTAACCAACCACTTTTTTCCTCATTGCATCACGTGCTCAAAATTAGATGAGAGAGAATCAGAGAGAACGTGGTCGTTTACGGCTTTTGAAGTGCTATCAAATATAGTAGTGTCGTTTGCATAAATGTCTACGAATGATCTTAGGATGTGATTTGGGAGATCATTGATGTAGATCAGAGAATGAAAGAGAGAAATAGATAAAGAGAACGAAAGAGAGAGAGAGGTGTTTTATCGCGCATATTTTGTTTATTTTTTTTTTTCAAATTATAATGTCAACATAGCTTAACTTTCATAGTGCACGGGATTCATAAACACCTGTCAATCTTCGTGTGCCGACGGTTCAACCTTTAAAAAATGTGTCCTCACTGAAATGTGTGTGTTTGCTTCCACACAAGTGCAGACCAAGTTAGACACAAGGTTTATTAATGTAGAAGCCCCCAGCTCCCCTAAAAGTGGCGGTCTCCATTGTGGCACAGTTTTGTCTGATGCATACGAGATTATCTCAGGTCCATTGATAATGGCTTGAATAGAGCACATACTTATGTTCAGGAATCTGTTTCTTATTTGCCAAAAGTGGTGGGAACCAAGCCGCTGCTCAGCTACTTTGGACTTAACGGACTGAGCATACAACTCTCTCTCTCTCTCTCTCTCTCTCTCTCTCTCTCTCTCTCTCTCTCTCTCGTTCTTTATTACTCTTTTACAGTGGTTGCTGGCAAACTGAAAGCGGCTTAGTCTCGATACATCTATTACGTTGGAAGCAATGGAAAAAGTTATTTCTGTGCGCAATGGCAACGGTACATTCTAGAGAGAACTACGGTTGGCTGTTAGGTTTTTGCTAGAATTTTTAAAGAGTATTAAGCGGTCTATACCTATAATTAACCATTCCGTCAGTAGTCCGAAGAATCTAAATAATCCGAATAATCAAACCGTCATCTCCAAAATTCAGAAACGTAAACCTAAACATAATTATTTGAGAATCCGTTACATTTGTTTTCTTTTTACGTTGTCGCGTGTGATTTATTAAAGGTAATGCCTAACTATTTACATATTAAATCGTGACATGGCTATTAGCATTGTTGTGTACGGCGTGTTGTGTACGGCAGATTTGTTGCGATAAAAACGACCGAAGTTTGTCACCCAAAGAAAAATTTTACAATGTTGAAATCCTTAGTTATACATTTTCAACAAGACAGGTCGTGGTTTCTATCTTAGCTGATATTATGCAGAACTCGAAATCGGCAGCGTGGACAGTGAATCACTGAAGACAACCCTTGATGCGTCTAGAAAATTTAGAATGAGACGAGTTCACTAGTTATTGGAAGGTTATTCGAGGATAATTCTTATTAAGATTGACAGCTGGATGATAAAGAATTAGTATGAGAGGTTTGCCAACGAGAGATGAAAAAGGCAAGATAAAATTACTTAAGAGGACCGTTTAACAAGTGCTTTTTTTATTATTCTAATTCATTCCAAACCAGGCGTATAGCCACTTAGACGTAAGGGGCGACAATTTTGGACCATATGTGCAGGGACATTATGTAGGAAGTTGAGCAGCGAGATGTCTGTTCAAATTCTATTTAAATTTCTGCGTGTCAGTACAGTTAGGAAAGCAGGAGATCGGAAGGGAATTCCAATGTTTAGCAGTGCGAAGAACAAAACTATTAGAGTAGAACGCCATTGTTGTTCTCGAATGAATAAGGACTAAAATATAAATATGGGGTCTTAGATAAGGTACTCCTTGACTAAGACCCCATATTTATATTTAGTCTCTTAAGTTTAATGAGTTTTAATTTTCAAGAAACATAGAAAATAAAGTCAAGTAAAACTTGAGCTTTGCCTTCTGAATACGCAAGGGTTCGTGACGTAACGGATAAAGTACTAAGTTAAATTCATTTATAAGCGATACTGGAGATTGAAGGTTCAATCCTCAATATCTATGATACAAATAATATAATTGTGAATTGCTTAAGACTTCTAGTATGCTACTTCATAGATTAAATAAAGGGTTCTTTAAAGTTCGACAAAAAGGATTCCATAGTTCAACAAGATACACCTGATGAAGGTCAGAGGTTACATCAGCTGAAACGTATGAATAATATTGAATATGAGAACCGTAGATGGAATAATCCAAATAATCCAAATTCGGTTTTATGGTTTCAATACTAACGCTCCCCCATTATTATTATAAAAATTGCTAAAACAAAATTAGTATGACATACAATTGGATACCTCGTTTGTATTTACACAATAATAGTTGTGTTTTTGTTATCAGCTTCGCTTTAATTGGAAGCCGACATTTTACAATCATACCCTAATATTTTCTGATAATATAAATTAAAAGAACAATCAAATTAATTGCACACTTTTCAGTGCAATTAATTGGAATGTTTTTTATGTATAATTACTTATATTAACGTTACAATAAACAAAAAAGAACAATCACGTTAATTGCATTATGGGAATATTTTAAAACGATTTCCTAAAATTTTATTCAATAAAAAGCATAAAAAATAATAATTGTTTAATAAGATGTCCTTTCATTTTTTCAGAACCAATCTGAAAATATTGTGAAGTTTTATTACATGCCATGCTCGTTTGGCAGGCCGAGAATAGGCTCACTGAATTCAACAAACAATAACGATGAAAAGACGCTTGTGAAGTGAAATCAATTCACGAACGTTCCCAGTGTGACGCATCATTAATAGACCAAGGTTGTTGAGGAGGTTCCGCGTGATGGGGCCTATCGCTCCACTCGTCTCCACGGCCATCTGCTGGAACATAAATCTATCAAGAAGATCGACGACTTTTGATTGTTTGCGATCCTCTGCTGACACTATCACACATCCATATGTAATTTAATTAGAAAATAAGGGGTCTCTTTCTGGGGCTAACGCTAAATTTCTATACGAAATACAAAGATATTCGTGTGTTCAATCCAGATGATCCTCTACAACTCAATCTTTTGGTTAGTAAAGTAATAAAGAACACTTGTTTTTTTTTTCTCCCCAATTGTTTATTTAATTATTTTATAGTTAACTTTTATTGTGGCCGTTTCTGTATATTGCTGGATTCAAGCATAAGATTTCCTCTGATCTGATGGAGTATCCAGCCTAGTGCTGTTACTTCAAGTAGCATTTCCGGGAGAAGGTGCACTATTCCTCGTATGAGCCAATGTAGTTGTGTTGGAGGCATCGTATTTAAGCTGAGAATATTGTTGTTGTTGTTGTTGTTTTCGTTGTTGTTGTCGTTGTCGTTGTTGTTGTTGTTGTTGTTGTTGTTGTTGTTGTTGTTATTGTTGTTGTTGTACTTGTTGTTTTTTTTTCATAAATAGTCAGCATTTCCTTGTAGAGTGAATTATCCTCATGTCAAGTTGTTCTGACAAAAACTAGTACAAAGATATCGAAGACAATCGAGAACAGTGTCCAGTCGTGAATTCAAACTTTTTCTATCGTCGTGTAAATATGCGTGAACTTGTATGTGCGTGAGTGATGTAGCCCTTCGCTTTCCCTGTCAATGTGAATATGCGTGCATAATTCCCGAAAAACATTGTGTGTATTTGGTCTTTGTCTATTCTGTTTCCTTTTACTTCGGCTGATGTGTTCACAAATAAACGGACCTATAAATGGAATTGACACTTAGTCTCTACACGGGATACATAGACATCCACGTGATCAATTAAAGCTCTCCTTTATCTGTTAAACATTAGACTATTCAAAAAGTGAATAATATAAACGTTGCTCTTCCCAATTGACCACTTAAGTATGTTATAGTATATCTTTTATATGGTCACTGAATTTATCTGGTCTAGTGGAGTATCCAGCTAAATTGTTGTTACTTAAAGGAACATGACCAGAAAAGTTGCACCATTCCTCGTATAAGCCCATGTATATTCGTATCGGGGGAGGGGGCTTAGTGCTTTATATACTGTTCCTTTGCATATTTGGTAAGGGTTTACATTATATCGTCATACAAGTTTGTATTATAAACGTTTGTAGGTATTAACTACAGACATACGATGTCTAATAGGTAATCCAAAATCCTAAATGATTCGATTGGTGTTATTTTATCAGATATTCGGTTGAATATCGGAAAATAAATTAAGAACTTTTATGATTTTATATTTTTATTTTTAGAATAAATGTCACAAAGCCTGATGCCTGCGAGCGTTGTTTTAGCCAGCAGAGGAACAGCCCTGTGCTACTGTGTTCCTCAGAGGAAAAGTTATTAGAAAAATAAAGCTCTGCTCATGAATGTTCTGTTTGCTTTTACAAACACAGTAAGAATGTAAAGTTATTTGTAGTTTTTACATATCTTCCTCTCTATTTTCTTCTTTTTCTTTTCTTCTTTTTTTTGTAACTATTTCTTACTTAATACGTTACCGCCCTCTATCAGTCTGGTTAATAGGCCGATCCCCAATTGAAAGCGTCTCTTAATCTATTGCGTGGGTGGTATGAATAACACGTGCGAACATATGTTGACTATTTGAAATATGCAGTAATAATGCGCAACAAACTTTTATTGCCTACTTTAATTATATTAGAGACTAGCGCGTTGAGGTGGGTATCCAGCCTTGCCCGGTTGTAAAATACGCTTAAATATATTTTAATTCATGCAAATTTCGTATTTATTATTACAGATCCAATTTTCTATTGAATATCATATTGTACCTAATATATACTACTGATTTCAGAATATTTATAAAAAATGACGTGAATCGAAACCAAAACATTTATCACTCCAGCCACGTTCCATCCCGACAGATAGACTAGAAAAATGAATTTGGGCATGCGCAAAAGCAATAGAAATATGTCGACAAGTGTCAATAAACATTTTGCATTCGAACTTGCCATCATATTTTTGTATGCCTTATTTATCCAAAGATTTTACTCGTTATGGACCATCATTTGTGTATGATTACTATTTCCTGTTAATTTCAGTGTTATTTGACCAGTAGTTTAAGAGTTTATCGGTTAAATATTTACACACAGACACGCACACATACATGCACCTATTATTTTATTTATATAGAAAAGACGACTTGCCTCGAACGAATGCTTTATTTTCTTCTTCTTCTCTTTCCGAATTGTAATTGTGTGTCTTCCGTTTTATTTCTCTTTCTTATAGGAGTCCATGTTTTGTTTTAGTAATTTCTTTTCTTTCTTTTTCTTTCTTTATGTTTTAATTATTACTTCGTTTTTACTTGATTTTTACCTCTCCTAATTTTCTGCCTTTGGTAATATTAAGGCACAGCGGCCTAGAATGAAAACGGGCACCGAGTTTGAATTTTATGCAAAAACTTGAACTTAAACTGAAAGAAACTGAAACGAAATCGTAAAAGATAAAGTGTTTTTGTTTTGTTTTTTTAATTATATTTTCTTTCTAGGCCGCTGTGTCTCAACATTGTCATTTGTTTTTACCATTTTTTTTTTCCTTTTCCGTTTTTCATCCTGGTATTCCTTTCTTTTTATTACTTTCCTATTTTCTTCTTCACTTTTTTCTTTCCTATATTTAGCTTGTTTTTTCTTGTTTACTTTTTCATTTCTTTTTTCGTTTTCGAATTTCTTTTTATCATAAATATTTTCCGTTTACATTTTTTTACATTCTTTCTACCTCTCTTCGTATCATCATTTCCTTTATTTTCAGTATTTACTGTTTTTCTTTTTTTTTTTCGTTCTCTCTTTTTCAGACTTCTTTTTTCCTTTCATTGTCTTTTTTGTGTTTAATCCATCTTCTCTTTCTTTGCTCTATTTTCTTTCTTTCTAACTTTTTTCTCACTCACCTCGTTTGATTCGATGCTATCAGGTTGACAAGAAAGTTTTTGCGGTTTTTATCTTTTTAATTCAGATGAACATATCGGCTCAAACAAAAAGTTATTGATCGAAATAAGCACCATCAGATTCTGCACACTTTTGTCAACGCAAAACAAGCGTATTTATGCCAGTAACGAAAAAATCTTGCGTTTTGGTGACGATGAAGTCGCTGAAAGCATTTTTGATATTGCCTAAGTTTTTGAAGAATTCTTCACGCAAAAAATTGCCAAGATGCTTGAAAAAGTAGTAGTAGATAAGTAGGAAGTTCTGAAGAGTATGGTGGATGAGGCAGAGTTTCGTAACCTGGTTCGTTCAACTTCTGCAGGGTCGGTTCAGTAACATGCGATCGGGCATTGTCATGGAGAAGAATTGGGCCTTTTCTTTTGACTAATGCTGGGTGTTGTTGTCGAAATTTCTGATGCATTTAATCCACTTGTTGGCAATACTTCTTCGCCGTAATTTTTCGCCTGCATTCAAAAAACTGTAATGGATGAGACGAGTCGTAGACCATCGAAGGCAGCATAACCTTCTTTTGATGCAACTTTGACTTCGGAAAGTGTTGTGGAGCTTCGTCGGCGTCTAACCACTGAGCTGAGGGTCGCCGGTTGTCGTAAAAAAATCAACTTTTCATCGCAAGTCACAACCCGGTCGAGAAACCTTGTTGCGTAAAAGAGGAGAAGATGACACTTTATTACAGCGTTTCTTTTAGTCGTTCAATTTATGAGGCACCTATTTATCAAGATTTTTGTCTTTCCAATATCTCTGAAATTGTTGGAAATCATCGTAAGCGATACGTCTAATTCAGAAGAAAGTTCTCGAACAATTGTGCGTGGATTGGCTGCGACTAAGGATCTTAGTTGATCGTTGTCACCATCCGATACGCTCATCACTTTCAATTCAATGTCACCAATACGCTCATCACTTTCAATACTTTCGTCGCCGCCACGAAAGTTCTTAAACTACCATTGTTCAGTGGTTCCTGGGCCAAATGCTTCGCTGATATTGCGAGCTCTTTTAGCAGCTTCTCGGTCAATCTTGAATTGAAATAAGAAATTGTGCAAATTTCCTTTTTTTTCCATCTTGTATTCAACGTTCTGAAAAGAAGACACAATTGTTTTAAAACGATTGTAATTTATACGATTAGATAGAGCGAAAAACACTTTTTACAATGATATATAAAGTAAAGGTATTATGACGAAAACATATTTGAAAATACATCATTTGAAATAAAACATTCCGCAAGAACTTCATTCTCAATCTAATATTTCCACTTTTTGACCCCCCAACCCCTTCTAATTAACCTCTGTGGTCCTCATTATTTATTCAACACATCCGACATATTGAGTCTGGGTATTTTTTCTGATTAAACCACTCTCTATAATAGACAGGAGGGAAAACTTGATGCGCACATATCCAAGATAATGGCGAAAAACTTAGTAGACGATCATCAGTCTATAGTGGAATGAGCCGAGAAACGGATGTTATAATTTATTGCGCGTTTGCGAGGAAAAAAACTATAGAAGGGCACGTGCATAGACCGGCGATCATGTGAGAGACGTTGGTGACGTCACGGATCTAACTAGAAGTCACGCGTGGCAGGAGAATGAGGAATAAATGTCGTTTATTTATTTACAGACTGTTATCATCTTCTTGGTTGTTGTTTCACCACGTTTTGGCCAACTATTCATCTGGTAGTAATTATTGAAGATACAGTTAATAGACTCAGCATTCCTATCCCGGGGTGGTTAATCACCTGAAGAATGCTAGAGGAATGGTTGGTCGAAACGTCGTGAAATAACAACAACTATGAAGATGAGGATAACAGTCAGCAAATAAAAATAAATAAATAAATATAAAAATTACTAATCTCAAAAGAGTTCAATAATAATAATAATAATAATAATAATAATAATAATAATAATAATACCATTCGGTACAGGCCCAAAGAACTTTGCAGCTAAGTCTACCCTATGTGATGAAGGCCATCAACGCCCCATATTTCCTCCTATAACACAGAACACCCTAGGTAACATACAAATATCTGTGCATAAGGTCGTCAAGCTAATCAAGAACCTAGATTCCAGTAAAGCAACTAGCCCTGACGGCATCCAAATTATAGTGTTAAAAAAGCTTCAACCAAAACTTGCGCCCATACTTACGAAACTGTTTAAACGTTGCCTTAAGGAGAAGTGCTTTCCAACACCCTGGAAAATCTCATCAGTATGCCCTGTATTTAAGAATTCAGGTGACAAGTCATCTCCCTTTCAGTACAGGCCAATATGTCTCCTGTATGTCATGAGTAAGTTGCTGGAATCCATATTAAATAAAGAAGTAGTCAACCATCTCAGCCGAAATAACCTTCTTAGTGACACGCAATATGGTTTCCGTTCTGCAAGATCTACCGCAGATGTGTTAACGGTTTTATCTCATATTAGTGAATATGTTGACAAAGGCTTCCTTTCCAGGGCAATTGCTCTTGACATATCAAAGGCCTTCGACAAGGTATGGCGTAAAGGCCTACTTCACAAGATTTCCAGCTACGGTATAACTGGAAAAGTTTTCTCTATCATTAAATCATTTCTCTCTGATAGGCTCATAAGAGTAGTGGTCGATGGACAAAAATCAGAAGTCTGCAGTATTAATGCTGGAGTCCCTCAGGGGTCCGTTCTGGGCCCAACTCTCTTCCTGATCTTCATCAATGATCTTCCTAAACACATACTTAAATCATCCGTTGACATCTATGCTAATGACACGACCATCTACGGCAACACATCAAAGGCTGTAAATAACAAAGTTCTCTTTGATTCTCTCTCCTCGAATCTCGAGCGCGTGATTCAGTGGGGGAAGACGTGGCTGGTTACCTTTAATGCATCTAAAACCAAGATCCTATCTTTACATTATCGACGCTCTGATCCCCATCTGGCATCAATTGAAATGGATGGCTCTCGTCTAGGAGAAGATCCATGTTTTGACAAGCTTCTGGGCTTGACATTTACTCCTGATCGGAAATGGAACACGTACATCAAGTCTGTTGCCAAGGTCGCTGGAAAGATGGTTGGGTCCTTCTATCGCTCCAGAAGATATCTCACTACTGATGCAATTCTCTATCTATATAAAAGCCAAGTACGTCCAAGGATTGAATACTGCTGCCATATCTGGGCAGGAGCTGCTAAAAACAGTCTATCCTGCCTCGATAGAGTACAAAATAGACTTCGTGGCTTAGTAGGGGAATGTCTTTTTCTCTTCCCTGCAACCTCTCTCCCACAGAAGAGACGTTGCGAGCCTACCTTTGATTTATCGTTATTTCCATGGCAGGTGCTCGTCTGATCTCTAATCTCTAGTCCCCCCTCACCAATCTTTCACGAAAAACACCCGTCTAACTAAAATCATTATCAAAAAATTTCCCCACTCTTTATCTGTGCCTAAATCAAAACGTAGATTCCATGAACAAAGCTTCTTTCTTAGAACTGCACGCCTGTGGAACTCTGTTCCGTCTGCCTGCTTCCCACCTGACTACAACCTGGATGTCTTCAAGTCCAACGTAAACAAATTCCTGATGAACCGCCCCCTTAAGTAGACACTTTTATTAAATCCCCACACTAACGTACTGTACATGCAATAACCCTTATTCCTGAGTGGCTTCCGGGCCTTGATAAGTGCTGATCACTGTGTAAAAAAAAATAAATAAAAACAACGTTGAAAGACAAGATAAGAACGAAAAAGTTGGATTTATTAGACCAAAAATCCACCCTTGATCGCCCTTCGGGGCCCGTGGCGCAGTGGATAGAGGCGTTAAATCTCTACGGTTCGAGGTGAGCTATGTCTGAGGATAGAGGTTTCAAGCCGACCAGAAGTGGTTTAGTTGGCTAAAAACGTGGTGAGGCAGCAACTATGGAAGACAGTAATTACTGGGGATACAGTTAAGAGACTCAGCATCACTATCCCTTCGCAGTTATCCATCTGAAGAAGGCCAAGCGAATAGTCGGCCGAAACGTGGAGAAACAACAACAACAACTATGAAGATGAGGATAACAGTCTGCAAATAAATAAAATATACAAATTACTCATCTCAAAAGATTCTAATAAAAAGATAATAATAAAATAATAATAATAATAATAATAATAATAATAATAATAATAATAATAATAATAATAAATATCGTTGTTGCAAAAAACGGAGGCGCGTTATTATTTGGCCTATGTTCGTTGTCACGTACCTCTTCTACAACGTGTTGGGTCTACGTGTGTATACGTGTACACCGACACATGGAGTAGTGTTGCCACATTTTGGTTGGTGCATCTGCCACTAGTCTCTCACTCTTAGAAAGAGTCTCCAATCTAATTGTTCCTGCATTTCCAACACATGTCCTATCATGGCAATGTACCATTCCTGTGCATGCTTTACAAGCATTTTAATGGAAGTTGGTATAACGAATTTATAGCAGTGCTGTCACCTTGACGTACTAACCCGAAAAGTAGCAAAATCCCGCTCCTTTACTCGACTTCTATTTCAGCACTTTCCACAAGATTCTAACGGTTACCAACACGGCAGTCTTTTGAAGTTCTTCAACATTACAATAAATCCCAATTTTCTCAATACACTTGTCAATTTTTTTCTTTTTTTGTCACACTCCCCAGAGCTCCTATCACAATATGTACAACTTCTACCTTCCACAATCTTTTCATCTCCCTTTTCAATTCTTGGTACTTTTCGACTTTCTCCTTTTCATATTTCACAATAATTTCACATTATCACTCTCCCTTCTTTTCACTGCATTTTAACCTTTTTCTTGCATCCCCATGGACGTTACTCGTAATATTGACATGTCGTCTCTTGTATTCCTTTTAATGTAATTTCTCACAACTACTGATTCCCTCTTTTCTGTATTCCTTTTAATGTAATTTCTCACAACTACTGATTCCCTCTTTTCTGTACACATAGTCGACATTATTATTATTATTATTATTATTATTATTATTATTATTATTATTATTATTATCATTATTATTATTATTATTGTTGTTATTGTTGTTGTTATTGTTATTGTTGTTATTATTATTATTATCATTATTATTATTATTATTATTGTTGTTGTTGTTGTTGTTGTTATTGTTGTTATTATTATTATTATCATTATTATTATTATTATTATTGTTAACTTCATAGTGTTGTGATGCTTTACATTGTTTTTTCTTCACTCAAGAGTGGGCTTTACGCCCAGCATAGTCAATTAGATGATAAACACCAGGCGTAGGATGTCTGCTGTGCCAAATAGAACTGACTTCTGGAGTACAGTGATTTTGTACTTTTCCCAAGGATTCAACTAGATCAAGATCATCTGGAATTGAGCCAAGAGCACCTATTACAATTAGCACGATGGAAGTTTTATTATTCCACAACCTAGAAATCTCCAGCCTCCATGTTATTATTATTATTATTATTATTAGTAGTAGTAGTAGTAGTAGTAGTAGTAGTAGTAGTAGTTCCTATTAATTTTCACATCAATATTATCAGTTATTGCCTGCTGGCAATAACCGGTGTGTTCGCTGACTTTTGTCTGACAAAAATTTCCCACATTTCCAGAACTATCCGCCTCTTTTATAAGATCATTGTTTCTTCTCAGCCTAGTCTGTATAGCTTTTATATGGTTCACAATTGTATACTTTTATGACGTATATAAACAGTCACACATTTGTAATTTGAAAAATAAATGTCAAAAACCATTTTTTTTTCATAGTCCCTTGAAGTATTTCCATTGCGTCGTATCTGATTACATCTATCTTTAAAACATACTTCAGTTATTTGAATACAAACAATGGAAACATCATTAATATATGGAACGTATTGCAGACCACAAAACGTAATTGTACACAATAAGATATGTTTTGATGTTAACATGTTCCGGATAGACATGAGTGTATTATTTATGTTCGCTAATATTATATTTTTGATTTTTTTTGTATCTTTTACGACTTCATGATCAATTAGGCTCATTGGCTGATGGTTGCTGACGTGACGTTACCAAGAAATGCCGGAGATGTTAAGGCATATATATATATATATATATATATATATATATATATATATATATATATATATATATATATATATATTGCACTGTCAGCATACATAAAATATAGCACTCTGAGACGATATGATTAGAAATTTGAAATCGCTATTGAAAGCAGAGCATTACTGAAAATTTTTCTATGGTAATCGCTCAAGACAGAATATAAGGCCACTTGATGTAAGGAGCTAATCAAAATTAGATATCATTATCGCAAAGACGGGAGAAGCTCATTGAACTTAGTCTTGAAAGATCAATTCTAAACACTCTATATCTGTGCCTAAATCAAAACGCGGATTCCATGAACAAAGCTTCTTTCTTAGAACTGCACGCCTGTGGAACTCTGTTCCGTCTGCCTGCTTCCCTCCGGACTACAACTTGGATGTCTTCAAGTCCAATGTTAACAAATTCCTAATGAACCGCCCCCTTAAGTAAACACTTCAGCAAATCTCCTCACTAACTTAATGTACTTGCAATAACCCTTATCCCTGAGTGGCTTCCTGGCCTTGATAAGTGATCACTGTGTAAAAAAAATAAATAAATAAAATTCTGTTTCTAGGAGGAAAACTGAACAGGAAGAGGATCGATGCTATAATAGTATTAATTAGAAAAGATTGAAACTAGCAACAGTACGTCTCTGATGAAGAGCTTACACTGAAAAAGAAAGAGTGGGACTAATTAAATTACAGATACGTTTCTGCACTTTATGAAGAGCTTTCAAATGGAACAGAGATTCACCAATCCAAATATAACAACAGTACACGATACATGATTGGATAATTGATTTGTACAAATAGATATTAGTCACAGATGATCAAACGTGTTTGAAACGATGGTCAGATTTGACTTTATAAGAAGCAGAAATCGCAGGGGATCTTATATATGAACTCTAAGAAAGATCTCATAACGAAGAAGTTATTTTTACTAAGATTCTCTATTACCAAGGTACAAAGGCCACTCGAGGATAAAGTTTAATGAATGTCCGATTGAACCGTGAGACAACACCATGATG
Source organism: Euprymna scolopes (assembly GCF_053919585.1). Classification (NCBI taxonomy): domain Eukaryota; kingdom Metazoa; phylum Mollusca; class Cephalopoda; order Sepiida; family Sepiolidae; genus Euprymna; species Euprymna scolopes. The sequence continues at coordinate 17,298,459 of NC_136486.1, forward strand.
ATTGTTAATGATAATGTAAGTTTCATAAAATCCGATTAATTAAGAGGCAGCCTAATTACAATTTGTTAACATTGGACTTGAAAACAAATGTATGATAGTCACATAGGAAGTAGTGCCGCGGTATTTTGTTCTAGAGACTGGTAGTTCTAGGAAATAAACAAGTTTCGTTTAGTTTTAGGTGGAGAGAGAAAGAAACAGAAAATTCACGAACCGAAATCCAATATTTAACGACTTTTCACCGCAGCGAACACTCATTAGTAAATATTCGCCAATTCCAGTTTCAAGTGAAATATTTACAAACGGAAATTCTGCCAATATAAGTGGAACAATTTTTCAAACGAATCAAAAGCGACCATGTCATTTGGCCAACTTGAAACGTCAATTAATTAGCAATGACGATTACAGGGGATTGACTTCCACAGGCGCCGACGTTTCTCAAATTGAAATTCAGATTTTTTTTTTCATTTAAACTTAATCGTTTTTTAATCTGAAGTTGATATTTTTCTCTTTGAAGGTTTGCTGTTTTAATTTGAATTTGAAATCTTTAAGTGGAAGCTCATATTTATAAACGTTTTCTCGTGTTTTCAATTTGTGTATGCAATTGTGAAGATCGTTATTATTCAGTTCGTTTTTTTTATTCATTGGCCTAGTATTCTTTCTAACTCATTTGTGTATCATTTTATTTATTGGCCTAGTATTCTTTCTAATTCATTTGTGTATCATTTTATTTATTGGCCTAGTATTCTTTCTACCTCATTTGTGTATCATTTTATTTATTGGCCTAGTATTCTTTCTACCTCATTTGTGTATCATTTTATTTATTGGCCTAGTATTCTTTCTAATTCATTTGTGTATCATTTTATTTATTGGCCTAGTATTCTTTCTACCTCATTTGTGTATCATTTTATTTATTGGCCTCGTATTCTTTCTAATTCATTTGTGTATCATTTTATTTATTGGCCTAGTATTCTTTCTACCTCATTTGTGTATCCTTTTATTTATTGGCCTAGTATTCTTTCTACCTCATTTGTGTATCATTTTATTTATTGGCCTAGTATTCTTTCTAATTCATTTGTGTATCATTTTATTTATTGGCCTAGTATTCTTTCTACCTCATTTGTGTATCATTTTATTTATTGGCCTAGTATTCTTTCTAATTCATTTGTGTATCATTTTATTTATTGGCCTAGTATTCTTTCTACCTCATTTGTGTATCATTTTATTTATTGGCCTCGTATTCTTTCTAATTCATTTGTGTATCATTTTATTTATTGGCCTAGTATTCTCTCTACCTCATTTGTGTATCATTTTATTTATTGGCCTAGTATTCTTTCTACCTCATTTGTGTATCATGTTATTTATTGGCCTAGTATTCTTTCTAACTCATTTGTGTATCATTTTATTCATTGGCCTAGTATTCTTTCTACCTCATCTGTGTATCATTTTATTCATTGGCCTAGTATTCTTTCTACCTCATTTGTGTATCATTTTATTTATTGGACTAGTATTCTTTCTACCTCATTTGTGTATCATTTTATTTATTGGCCTAGTATTCTTTCTACCTCATTTGTATATCATTTTATTTATTGGCCTAGTATTCTTTCTAATTCATTTGTGTATCATTTTATTTATTGGCCTAGTATTCTCTCTACCTCATTTGTGTATCATTTTATTTATTGGCCTAGTATTCTTTCTAACTCATTTGTGTATCATTTTATTTATTGGCCTCGTATTCTTTCTAATTCATTTGTGTACCATTTTATTTATTGGGCTAGTATTCTTTCTACCTCATTTGTGTATCATTTTATTTATTGGCCTAGTATTCTTTCTAATTCATTTGTGTATCATTTTATTCATTGGCCTAGTATTCTTTCTACCTCATTTGTGTATCATGTTATTTATTGGCCTCGTATTCTTTCTAACTCATTTGTGTATCATTTTATTCATTGGCCTAGTATTCTTTCTACCTCATTTGTGTATCATTTTATTCATTGGCCAAGTATTCTTTCTAACTCATTTGTGTATCATTTTATTCATTGGCCTAGTATTCTTTCTAACTCATTTGTGTATCATTTTATTTATTGGCCTAGTATTCTTTCTAATTCATTTGTGTATCATTTTATTTATTGGCCTAGTATTCTTTCTACCTCATTTGTGTATCATTTTATTCATTGGCCTAGTATTCTTTCTAACTCATTTGTGTATCATTTATTTATAGGCCTAGTATTCTTTCTACCTCATTTGTGTATCATTTTATTCATTGGCCTAGTATTCTCTCTACCTTATTTGTGTATCATTTTACTCATTGGCCTAGTATTCTTTCTACCTCATTTGTGTATCATTTTATTCATTGGCCTAGTATTCTTTCTACCTCATTTGTGTATCATTTTATTTATTGGCCTAGTATTCTTTCTAACTCATTTGTGTATCATTTATTTATTGGCCTAGTATTCTTTCTAACTCATTTGTGTATCATTTTATTCATTGGCCTAGTATTCTTTCTAACTCATTTGTGTATCATTTATTTATTGGCCTAGTATTCTTTCCAACTCATTAGTGTATCATTTTATTTATTGGCCTAGTATTCTTTCTAACTCATTTGTGTATCATTTTATTTATTGGCCTAGTATTCTTTCTACCTAATTTGTGTAGCATTTTATTTATTGGCCTAGTATTCTTTCTGATTCATTTGTGTATTATTTTATTCATTGGCCTAGTATTCTCTCTATCTCATTTGTGTATCATTTATTTATTGGCCTAGTATTCTTTCCAACTCATTAGTGTATCATTTTATTTATTGGCCTAGTATTCTTTCTACCTCATTTGTGTATCATTTTATTCATTGGCCTAGTATTCTTTCTAATTCATTTGTGTATCATTTTATTTATTGGCCTAGTATTCTTTCTAACTCATTTGTGTATCATTTTATTTATTGGCCTAGTATTCTTTCTAACTCATTAGTGTATCATTTATTTATTGGCCTAGTATTCTTTCTAATTCATTTGTGTATCATTTTATTTATTGGCCTAGTATTCTTTCTAATTCATTTGTGTATCATTTTATTTATTGGCCTAGTATTCTTTCTAACTCATTTGTGTATCATTTTATTTATTGGCCTAGTATTCTTTCTAACTCATTAGTGTATCATTTATTTATTGGCCTAGTATTCTTTCTAATTCATTTGTGTATCATTTTATTTATTGGCCTAGTATTCTTTCTAATTCATTTGTGTATCATTTTATTTATTGGCCTAGTATTCTTTCTAATTCATTTGTGTATCATTTTATTTATTGGCCTAGTATTCTTTCTAATTCATTTGTGTATCATTTTATTTATTGGCCTAGTATTCTTTCTACCTCATTTGTGTATCATTTTATTTATTGGCCTAGTATTCTTTCTAATTCATTTGTGTATCATTTTATTTATTGGCCTAGTATTCTTTCTAACTCATTTCTGTATCATTTTATTTATTGGCCTAGTATTCTCTCTACCTCATTTGCGTATCATTTTATTCATTGGCCTAGTATTCTTTCTAACTCATTTGTGTATCATTTTATTTATTGGCCTCGTATTCTTTCTACCTCATTTGTGTATCATTTTATTCATTGGCCTAGTATTCTTTCTAACTCATTTGTGTATCATTTTATTCATTGGCCTAGTATTCTTTCTAACTCATTTGTGTATCATTTTATTTATTGGCCTCGTATTCTTTCTACCTCATTTGTGTATCATTTTATTTATTGGCCTCGTATTCTTTCTACCTCATTTGTGTATCATTTTATTCATTGGCCTAGTATTCTTTCTAACTCATTTGTGTATCATTTTATTCATTGGCCTAGTATTCTCTCTACCTCATTTGCGTATCATTTTATTCATTGGCCTAGTATTCTTTCTAACTCATTTGTGTATCATTTTATTTATTGGCCTCGTATTCTTTCTACCTCATTTGTGTATCATTTTATTCATTGGCCTAGTATTCTTTCTAACTCATTTGTGTATCATTTTATTTATGGGGTATTATTTTTAAAGCGTTAGTGTATCAATTAAATTATTGGTGTATCCTTACATTTCTTTATGTATTATTCTTTCTGTCTATTTAGTTTCTACTTTTATTTATTAATGCATGATTTTATTTATAGGTTTATTATTCTTCTACCTCATTGGTGTATCATTACATTTATTATTAATGTACTATACTTTATAATTCATTGGTGTATCATTACATTTATTATTAATGTACTATACTTTATAATTCATTGGTGTATAATTTAATTTATTATTAATGTACTATACTTTATAATTCATTGGTGTATCATTTCATTTATTATTAATGTACTATACTTTATAATTCATTGGTGTATCATTACATTTATTATTAATGTACTATACTTTATAATTCATTGGTGTATCATTTCATTTATTATTAATGTACTATACTTTATAATTCATTGGTGTATCATTTCATTTATTATTAATGTACTATACTTTATAATTCATTGGTGTATCATTTCATTTATTATTAATGTACTATACTTTATAATTCATTGGTGTATAATTTAATTTATTATTAATGTACTATACTTTATAATTCATTGGTGTATCATTACATTTATTATTAATGTACTATACTTTATAATTCATTGGTGTATCATTTCATTTATTATTAATGTACTATACTTTATAATTCATTGGTGTATCATTTCATTTATTATTAATGTACTATACTTTATAATTCATTGGTGTATCATTTCATTTATTATTAATGTACTATACTTTATAATTCATTGGTGTATCATTTAATTTATTATTAATGTACTATACCTTATAATTCATTGGTGTATCATTTCATTTATTATTAATGTACTATACTTTATAATTCATTGGTGTATCATTTCATTTATTATTAATGTACTATACTTTATAATTCATTGGTGTATCATTTCATTTATTAATGTATTATTCAAATTATTAGTGTATAATAAAATTATTGGTGTATCATTTAAATTGGTGTATAATTAAAATTATTAGTGTCTTAGTTCATTTATGGGTGCATCATTTAAATTAATGGTGTATCCTTTTATTTGATGGTGTATCATTTCATTTATTGATGTGTTATTTCATTTTTAGTGTATCATTTCATTTATTGGTTTATTATTTAATTCATTGGTTCATTATTTCAGTTTTTAGTGTATTATTTCATTAATTAATGCATAATTAAATTATTTTTGTATCATTGCATTTGTTTTTGTATTATTTCATTTATTAGTCTATAATTTCATATATTAGTTTATCATTTAAACTGTTGGTGTATCATTTCATTATATGTGTATCATTATATGTGTATCATTTCATTTATATTCGGTTTATTTAATTTATTTGGGCTATCATTTAAATTATTATTGTATCATATCATTTGGTGTTTCATTTAAATTATTGTGTGTTATTTCATTTTTTCTGGCGTTTTATTTAAATTATTAGTGCCTTTTTTATTTATTGGTATATCGTTTAAATGATTGGTGTTTCATTTTATTTCATGTTTTGTTTCATTTAAATTATTGATGCATTTATTGGTTTATAATTAAAATTATTCGTGTATCATTTTATTTGATTTTGTTTTATTTAGATTATTGGAGTCGATTGCATTTATTTGATGTATCATTTAAATTATTAGTGTAACATTTAATTTGGTGGTGTTTCATTTAAATTATTGGTGTAACATTTAATTTGGTGGTGTTTCATTTAAATTATTAGTGTAACATTTAATTTGGTGGTGTTTCATTTAAATTATTGGTGTTTTATTTCATTTATTAGTGTATAATTTAACTTATTGGTGTATTGTTAAAATTATTGGTGTATCATCTAAATTATTGGTGTATCATTTAAATTATTGGTGTATCATTTAAATTATTCCTGTATAATTTAAATCATTGGTGTATCATTTAAATTATCGGTGTATCATTTAAATTATTAGTGTATCATTTCATTTGTTGGTGTTTCATTTAAATTATTGGTATTTCATTTCATTTATTAGTGTATCATTTAAATTATTGCTGTATCATTTACTTTATTGCTGTATCATTTAAATTATTGCTGTATCATTTCATTTGATGGTGTTTTATTCAAATTATTGGTGTTTTAGTTCATTTATTAGTGTATAATTAAAATTATTGGTGTGTCATTTAATTTATTGCTGTATCATTTAAAGTATTCCTGTATAATTTAAATTATTCATGTATAATTTAAATTATTGGTGTATCATTTAAATTATTGGTGTTTTATTTAAATTATTGGTATACCATTTAAATTATTGGTGTTTTATTTAAATTATTGGTGTATCATTTAAATTATTGGCGTTTTATTTAAATTAATGGTATACCATTTAAATTATTGGTGTTTTATTTAAATTATTGGTATACCATTTAAATTATTGGTGTTTTATTTAAATTATTGGTATGCCATTTAAATTATTGGTGTATCATTTAAATTATTGGTGTTTTATTTAAATTATTGGTATACCATTTAAATTATTGGTGTTTTATTTAAATTATTGGTGTATCATTTAAATTATTGGTATACCATTTAAATTATTGGTGTTTTATTTAAATTATTGGTGTATCATTACTCCTTACTTCTATGTTTTTTTAATAAGATTTGATGGGATATACTTTAGAAATTTTTTACGGTGTTTTTAACTCAAATATAATGAGAGAGTTTTGGAGCAATAAAAATAAATTAAATACGAACTCGTAGCACCCCCCCCCCCCATTCGACGTAAATAACTCCGACTAACTCAATCAACAACAAAATCACGCATCTTCACTGGAGGGTACCATAGATATCGTGAAGCCTTTTAGTCTAATATTTTATTCCTTCTGTTAGCCTTGGTATATCTTCCGTGTTTTTTACTCTCCTGACTGTACTAACACGCATAAATTTAAATCTAATACGAACAGACATATTGCTGTTTAACTCACTATATAGGGCCCTGGTATACATTGTCCCAAATAGTAGCTCGTATGTCTAAGTAGTAATTATGCTTTATTTAGAGGGAATGAGAGTAAATGTATTAAGACATTGGTGACTTGGTAAGCGAATTGTGGTTAAAATAATTCAAATCAATTTCTTGTTTGTGTTATTTTTTAAACATTACTCAATCCCAAAATTAAATAATATGTATTTTATATTATTAATATATAGAAAAAAAATTTATATTATTAAATATATAGAAAAAAGGTTGTTTTTTTTAAATTCAATTTACACCCCAAACAAGGCAAGTGCCACTTTGAAGTAGGGGGCTACTATCGGGGACATAATTTGCGACAGCATTATGAACGGATATGAGTAGAAATATGCTTGTTTACATTACACATGAACTTCTGCATAGCAGTACATTTGGGAAAGCAGTATCCCGGAAGGGAGTTCCAAAGACTTTCAGTCCTGGAGAAGAAACTATTGGTGTAAAAGGCTTTCTTGCACCTAGGGATTTCTACTGTAAAGGGGTGGGACTTAGATGCTTGTTGGGTTTGTCGGGAGTAGTCACGTCGAGGAGCTATAAGCGCTCGCAGTTCGTCAAAACATTCACCATTAAAGTATTTGTGGAACAGGCAGAGAGATGCGGCATTTAGTCGATGGGACAGAGGCTAAAGCCTAGATGACAGTTCAGGACCTACCAGGTTGGCGATTCTCTTTTGAACCCTTTCCAGGAGTGTAAAACAAGTAGCAGATGCACCAGCCCAAATGTGACAGCAGTACTCCATACATGGGCGAATGGTGGCCTTATAGAGGTACAGGATACTTTCAGGCGTATGTAATTTTCTGGCACGGTAGAGAGAGCCACCTTCTTTGCAGCCTTAGCAATGCTCTCAATGTATATATTCCAGTTCATGTTCCATGTAAACGTTAGGCCGAGGAGTTTCAAGGAAGTACTTTCAGGCAGTGTATTCTTAGCCATTGCTATTGGTGGTAGAAAAGGTTTCCTGTAGTTATTGAAGGAAACAAGCTTAGGTATTCAAGGTATGAAGCCACGTTAATTATATATATATATATATATATATATATAGCGCGGAATTTGAAATCCCAGGTTGGTGTTTGGCGCGCAATATCTCACTTTATGGGCAGGTAGTGGCTCTTAAGTCTGGTTGACAGTCTACCTAAGTGATGGAAAACACAATTACAAAGCCTGAGATGCAGCTGTTCATTAGTTCCTTGGCATATTTTGCACCAACTGATGTTATCGGCCGTTTCAAAAAATGTGAATGGTTCTACACAATCCATTACCACTTAAATCAAATCATTGTGTGGGTAGCTATGAGTTTGCTCACTTTGCTTTCTTACAACATTCAAAAAGATAAGCAAAAAGTGCCATCAAGCAAAGTCCACTGGCGATTGGGTACTGGTGGTGGAGGCAGGTGGAGGATACCACTGGAGGCCTTTAGTCGGTACTCTGCACAGTTGGCGGCGTAGTAGGTGATGGCCGTTCTTGTGTAAAAATTTGTGAACAATTGCACAGTTCGTGTCCTCTACTACTGTGGCAAAGCAGATCTTTTCTAGATCTAGAACTGCTTTCCCTAGACAGGGAGGGGGCAATAAAAGGACCCCTAAAAAAAAGCTTGTTCACACAAAAGCTTGTCATCTTGCTGCCGTTGACAGGCTATCCGATTGTGCAGTCGAAACAGAAACTCAATTCAAAATACAAAGCATGCGTTCAATTTTGGAACGTGGAATGTAAGAACATTGCGTGATAGTGATGATTCTTTCGAGAGGAGGACGGCGCTAGTTGCAAAAGTACTGAAACAATGCAACATTGACATTGATGCCTTGTCTGAGACACATCTTTTGGGATCAGGTGAATTGAAAGAAATTGCCGAAGGTTACACGTTCTTTTGGTCAGGTCGGAAAGAGGGGGAGAGGCATAATTCCGGTGTTGGCTTTGCAATAAAATCAAATATTGCTGACTCTCTGGAGGCTCTTCCTCGGGGCAGTGACGATCGTTTAATGACTCTTAGAATGGGACTCACAGCTGGAACGGGACTGACACTGGCAAGTTGCTATGCACCAACTCTAAATGCCGAAGAGGTAGAAGCCACAAACTTCTACGAAAAGCTTGGTGACATACTAAGAAACGTAAGCTTTCATGACAAGATCTTACTGATGGGAGATTTCAATGCCCGGGTAGGCTCGGACAGGGAGACATGGGGAAATCTGATTGGGGATCATGGTATAGGGAAAATAAATGACAATGGAATTCGCTTGTTGTCATTTTGTAGTGAACATGGGCTCTTCATTTCAAATACTATGTTTCAGCAGCCAAATCGTTGTAAAAGCATATGGATGCACCCAAGGTCCAAGCATTGGCATCTTATTGATTTTGTTATAACCTGGAAAAGAAACAGGAGAGATATTCTTTGGAGTCGTTCATTTGATGACTCATGTTGGCTGTCGGATCACGCCCTGATTCGATGCAAGAAATCACTGAAACTACGACCTAAGGGCAGAAAGCATACAATTAAGATGCCAAAGCCATTGAACACTAAGTTAGATGCGAAGTTAAACGAAATTGTGATAAACAATGATATTGAAGAGTCCTGGAAGAAATTACGGGATGCCATCTATGAATATTCAAACGAAGTACTAGGACTTTCCAAGAGGAAGCATCAGGATTGGTTCGACGAAAATGACATTGAAATTCAGGGTATTTTAAACCGGATGCACTCTTTGCACAGGGCCTGGATATCAGACAAGAATTCTGCAGCGAAGTGGTCGGTTTATCTCAGTGTCAGGGGGGTGTTCGGCGCCGATTGAGGAAAATGAAAGAAGATTGGTGGTCTGCAAAAGCCTCTGAGCTCCAGGCTGCTTTTGATAGGAAAGATGCGAGGGTATTTTATGAGGGTCTGAAAGAAGATTTTGGACCACAACAATGTGGCACTTCACCCGTTAACACCAAGTTTTATCATATCTCATACTTTTTTTCAGCTTCGTTGAGGCCTTTGATGTCTCTTCGTTTTAACAGAAAAACAATATATATATATATATATATATATATATATATATATATATATATATATATATATATATTGCACGGCGATCTCAAGTGTATCCAGAACGATTATATATATATATATATATATATATATATATATATATATATATATATATATATATACATATATATATATACATATATATATATATATATATATATATATCATTCAAACACAGTAGTGTTTGAATATATCGTTAAGTGGCTATTTTAGTAATTTAGAAATACTTTAAACCTTCACAACTCACTCGTTTTTCGACCAAATTTCAAACAATTATTACAGTTTTCAGACCACCTTATAAGTTATATTGTAAAAAATAAATTTCAATTTCCGTTCAGTAAAACTAAAGTTATGATGAATTGTCTGGTGTTCAATACCATAAAAATATGTAAGGAGGTGAGCGACGCTTTATGTGACTGGTTTCCATAGCAACTACGTCGCATCAGCAAGTACTGTTGATATTAATTAACTGCTGTCGCGGAAAGAGAAGTAACAAGTTAAACAGAGAGAATACAAGCCTGAAAGGGAGATAATTGGGGGATTTTATTGAAAGCAGACGAGTACCGTACATCGTTATTACATATGTGTTTATAGGGGCAAAAAATAAGACGGAAATTAAACAAAGAACAAGTGAATTTGTTGGAAGCCTGGAAAAATCATGGACTACAATAGAAAAATATGAACAATGAAAGTAATATGGTTAAGTTTAAAGATGGAACAGTAAAGAACTGGTTGTTAAAACTGAAAAAGGACAAGATATTCTAGTAAAGATATAATAAATTTATAACTTAAAATTGTGCAGCATTCATAATTTTTTCAAATTCAATTTATAACATTGTATAAACAATCCTTAATGCTGTAATATTTTAAGTTATGAATTTATTATATTTTTTACTAGAATATCTTGTCCTTTTCTTTTCCAGTTTTAACAACTAGTCCTTTACTTTTCCATGTTTAAGCTTAACTATATTACTTTTCATGCTCGCATTTTTCTATTGTAATATATATATACATATATATATATATATATATATATATATACATATATATATATATACATATATATATATATATATATATATATATATATACATTAAGTTATATTTGAAGGGTACTGCCATGGAGCTTGTGGGAAACACTGTGAATACTAACCAGTGTATAAGGGATAATGTCATTAATCTTTTATACACTGGCTCGTGTCTACGATGTTTCCCACAATTTGCATTGTCATGGCCTTTAAACGCAACTCCTTAACACTACGCATATATATGAGGAGGATTTGTACTTTGCTTGAAGCATTGTGCGTAGTGTTAAAAAGTTGCGTTTAAAGGCTATGACAATACAAATTGTGGGAAACATCGTGGACACGAGCCAGTGTATAAAAGATTAATGACATTATCCTTTATACATTGGTCCGTGTTCATGGTGTTTCCCACAAGCTGCATTGCAATAGGCTTCAAATACAACTTAACAGCGGTCTCAAGTATAATCAGTACGACTGTAATCACTCAATCTCCGTCTTGTATATATATAATATATATAAATAAACACGACACGCATATATATATATATATATACATATATACATATATATACATATATATACATATCTACATGTATTATGTATGTATGTATGTATGTATATATATTCGTGCGTGTTCATATATATATATATAGAGAGAGAGAGAGAGAGGGGAGGGAGAGAGATTTTTAAATGAATTATATATGCACACACGCACACATCAGGAATTTAATGTACTCATTCATAATTGTAATAATAGAGGTTAAGCGTAAAAATCTCTTTCCAATTTTGTACTTATGCTGAAATTGGATAATGGGCGTTGTGGTAGGAATGTGGGTAGGCGCATGTGGATCGAGGGCGTAGAACCTGTCAATGACGAGGGAAACACAAGGCGCTACCGTAAAGCCAACGTTGACACTTAATTCGTACTCTCAAAGAAATGCGGTATTCGGATCGAATTTGTTTAGCATAATTATCTCAATTTCATGTTCAGTAAGCTGGAAGATGTCGCTAATTCTTCCCGGTGCATATTCTGCCTACGCATTAACTCAGTGGATCACTCGCGGGAATGAATTGGAGGGGAGGGGGTAGACGCACGTCTACAATGGGCAGACGAATGTAATTCGTGATCCCAGAAAAGGGTACGCATCACATACATGTGAGAAATATAACAAAATCTACGCATCATTTTTTTTTTTTCAATTTACAATCTGATAAAACTAATTTGTGGGCGTTTCAGTACCATTTCTCTGCTAGGGATTTTTTTATCCTTGGCCTCAAAACAAACAAGGGATTAGATCATTCCTGTAAGCTTGCAAGCCTGTTGATTGCGGTTTAATGCCGTTCCTGTGCAGTTCTAGGAGGCTTATTCTCCCAACCTTTGTCTTCGTCTGAGGCGCCTTTGCCGGAGAACTCCGACGTGGTTACCCGGACACTTTTTGCAGGTTAGAGTGCCTCTCCTAGGCGGCGCTGACTTTTAAATCCCACTTTCCAGCCCTGGTATTTAAGTGCTTGCAGCGGGAGAGAATTAAAACCTTCAAGATCGTCTACCAAATTTACAGTATCATTTGTGTCTTTACGATCACCTTTTAAATACATGCATGCACTAAATGTTGTTTTCGACGGAGAAGAGTATGAATACACTTACTATTTGACGTTTAGTGCTTTAAGAAAATCATACAATGTTTATATTTATGGGACCATACAGGTGCGATACTTATTATCATTTGTTAGATTTTTAATATGCAATCCTAATAACACTTACATATGAACAGGCTTAAGAAAACGCAGACGGATGTCATGATCTACAACCAGGGTTAAATCTTTTGCATTGTTTTGTCAGTAAAATAATTTCGGGCAGTTCAATTAGAAAAAAATACGACCCGAAAAAATCTGGGAATAATATAGATGTAAATATTTTATGATTCATTTAAAAAAGATGCAATTATTAATTATTCATTAAAATTCAGGATCTATCTATCTATCTATCTCTCTCTCTCTATATATATATATATATATATATATATATTACCGTTTTATCTGCTTAGTTACACATGTTTCGGTTACCGAATCGTATCAACGATCCAGTAACTTCATCAGACGTTTTCTGTAAAATCTGATTAAGTTACTGAATCGTTGATCCGATTCGGTAACCGAAACATATGTAACTAAGCGGATAAAGCGGTAATTAAAAAATTTTTATTTGCTCTGCAATAATATTGAGTACTTTCTTCAGATTTTTACTAATTTTTACCATTTTTACTATATATATGTTGGGGGGGACTTACAGTGAATTTATTATCGTCATCAAGAGAGGTGATCCGACATTCAAGAATAGTAAAACTACTTCATAGACACTCTCCAAATTGTCAGTCTATAATTCTAGGCAATTGGTGGCACCAGGTGATAGGCTCCCCGGCCCTACGGGATTTGTCTCGATGTACCAGCGGTTCTATACGCCCTTAGTCACTCGTCGAATATGCCAAAGGAATTTTCCTTTCTTTTTCTTTCTTTTCCGTGTGTTTCTTCTTTTATTTATTTATTTATTTATTTATTTATTTTCCTTAATAGCGAAATTAATAGCTGCGGTAAATTTCCTTCTTTCTCTCTCTCTTTTTGCATATCGTATTGCTCATTTTACTGGCGTCATGTTATTCAACGACTAGTAGATCTGTAATATATATATATATATATATATATATATATATATATATATATATATGTATATATATATATATATATATGTATATATATATATGTGTGTATGTGTGTGTATGTGTGTGTGTGTGGATATAAATATAAATCCATTTACTTCCACTTTTTTCATTTAAGAACAAGGAATGTGTGAATAACTCGAGTCTACATTTCCATTGTCGACGGCGACCAGTGCTAGCCAGTCGGCAAACTATGGGATTGCCCAGAGTTCCAATAGCTGAGGGGTGGCGCACCACAAAATCTGGATGCAATTTCTTAAATAGAATGAGGAAGTATTCATGATTAACTAAAAACGAAAATGAGTTATTCAATCCCATTAGCAAATATCTATGTGACTGTTGGCAGTGTTGCCGCACTTCATCATTTTCCGTCTCATTTATTCTTTTTTTTTTGTTAATTCTTACGTTATATTTGATAATGTTTAGTCATACGAAGCAGCAGAAAGACTTAAAGACATACACTTGCATTAGCACTAGGATCAAAGCATAGTATCTGTATTCTACTAGACTAAAGGAAAAGAGATTCTTCATGACTTGGTCAATTTTTCTTCCTGTCCCATTCAGAGTGCCCTTTCTTTAGGAGTCTGATATCGTACATAAAATGACATTGCGTCTAACTTTTCCTTTCCTCTGGAATGACAAGTATAGAGGGACACACGTTGCATTGTCATTATCGATTATCAATAAAGAGTTCATTCAAGATTCATAACACCTCGAAAAATGTGCATTAACAGATTATTAGTATAGCTTAACTTATTGAATACCGGCTGCGTCAACTAGTACAAAAAAAGGTCATGTTGTTTGAGTGAAAATGTGCATTTTATGGTGTGCTAGCAGGTCGCCTGGCGTTGCCAGGTCGTAAAATATGCATAAATATTATATTTTAATTCGTACAGAAACTGCGAGTATTATGTTATTTTTTCTAATCAGTTCATCTCTTAGGAATAAAAAAAAAAGAACTACTGAAGCTGAGATCGAGACCAAAACCTAAAAATAATGAGTCAAGCATGATAACCATCAGGCCAGCTTGACACAATCTTTAAAAAGTGTTTTCAAACCGAGTTATTCTTTACGTAAGGAGTCTGTCATATGAACGATTCACGCATGCGCATTCGTGAAATAGTTGACAAACAGATAAAAATTCGATGACGCCCACGTTCGAATTGTTTTCATTTTTACCCCTTAGCAGTTCTTTTTTCCTGATGAAAATCGATTGAAAGGTTTTCCACACGTCTGAATACCATATATACCCATTTCAAGCATGTAAATAAAAAAATTCGTTGGGCATATAGGGTGCGAATTGTCCTCACACACATTCTCACTTTTATATACATACAAGACTAGCAAGGAGACCTAAAGTTGACCGGGATAAAAATGAGGATCGACGAATGTTTCTTACTTCCAATACTTTTTTTGTCATCGAAATCAGTGAAATCGCCCATTTTTTAATCAAATCAATTGATTGCCTGCTCTAGTCGGGGACGCATCACGGTACACCGAGATGAAGCTTCACATGCCTTTCTTGGTGACTTACCCCATGATAAATTGTAATCTACGTTGCACTGTAGAGAATTTATCGTTCATGTTATGAAATTATTTTATATAATGACTTAAATTAAAGTTTGTAATGCGAAATTCAATTATTATGGTTTAATTATGCTCTACACAGAAACATTCATTCCGAACGCCCCCCCCCCTGTCCGGTAGCCTATTGTTGATTTTATACTTATAATTTTTTTATGCTGTAGTGGTAATAAAACTTCTCAAATGCACTTATGATGTTAAGCTGTATAAGGGTGTTAACTTTCGTCAAAATCGGACTGTTTCTTCTTTAATTGGATTTTTTCGATTATCGATTTTCGACACGTATTAGAGTCATTCCTATAGAAAACCTATTTAAAAACGTTCGTCCGACACATAAAGTACATTAAGCCGTTTTGGAGTCCATGAGGAACGGAATCATCCGCACACGCTCGCGCGTGCACACACACATGTATTTTATATATAAGTACCGCTCCAGTTGCAATTGTCTATCTGTATAAGAGCAAAGTACCTCCTATGATGGAGAACTGTTTCCACTTCTGGGAAGAAGCTGTTGAAAGCAACTTATCTTGCCTTGATAGAGTTCAAAATAAACTTCGTAGCCTAGTAGGGGATGCCCTTTTCTCTTTCCTGCAACCTTTTTTCTACCAGAAGAAACGTTACGAGCGTGTCTCAACTCTATCGTTATTCTTATGGCAAGTGCTCGTCTAAGCTCCAACTATGGTCCCCCTTGCCAAACTTTCATGAAAGACACTCGTCTATCTGAAACCATGACCATAATTTCCCCCACTCTTAATCTGTGTCTAGACCTAAATGTAGATTCCATAAACTAAGTTTCTTTCTTAGAACTACACGCCTGTGCAACTCTCTTCTGTTTGCCCGCTTTCCAGTTGACTGCAGTTTGATTGTCTTTAAGTCAAACATAAATAAGTTCTTGTTGAATCTAATCTATCAAATTTCCACTACTAAGATTACTATGATATTTCCCCATTGACTACCGTGCACTCCCTTGTCCTCGAGTGGCCTCCGGGTCTTGATGTATTTTCTTTGAAAAAAATAGAGATAAAAAGAAAGATTGAATTACGGAAACTGTCATGTTGATGAATAAAGGTTTTCAGACAAATATTTAATATAATTTTGTCGGGGGTGGAGAGAGAAAGAGATGAGAAGAGAGAGAGAGAGAGAGAGAGAGAGAGAGGAAAATAGAGTAAAAGAAAGATGAGAAAGAGAGAGAGAGAAAGGGAGTAAGATGGAGGAAGATTGACATTCAAAATGATTTTAAAAGCATTCACCCTCGTAATTACGTTGGCCTGAGTAGATATTAATATGCTTCCGTTTAGTTAAATACAAACACAGAATGCTAATGTTCTTAGTTTAGGGTTAGGGTTAGGGTTATGGCTAATGTTCTTAGTTTAGACTGTCTTTAAAAAAAACAGTAAACATGAACGGAATCTATTAGGTTAGTGCAAAAATAATGTTTTATATATAGTTGAAGATAAAAAACGACATTATTTTTGCACCAACCTATTATTACATTATTTCATTAATTTACATTATAAAAACTAATTTTTATATACAGAATGGAACGATAAAATTGTCGCCCTAGAAAAGACGGCATGATTCCATTTCCGTTTCATGAAATCCAGTTTTCCACATCATGCCTCACCTCACATCTTCGAAGCCGACTTGAAAGGCAACACCAAAGTGTACCTGGAGGTGCTGAAGTTTGTGGTGATCGCCTGGCGCAAAATGGGTGTGGCAGCAGGACTCGGCGCCGGCCTACAAGTCCAAAGAGATCCAGGCTTGGCTTGAGAAGGAGTACTACGACTTTATACCCTTCTCTTACTGGCCGCTCTCCTTCCCCGACCTGATCCCATTGGACTACTTCGTTTGGTCATACGTCTAGAACATCACCAGCATCACCTACCACAACATCAAAGCAAGCCTGATCGATGCCGCCGAATATTCGCCGAGCACCCGTCGACGCTTATGGAAAATGTATGCTCCCAGTTCCGGACCAGTATCCAGGTTGTGATTGAGACTCAAGGCGGCTACATTGAATAGACGTCAGCTCCACTACATAATCAAGTTACTTGAATTGATTTTTTCAATAAAAGTTTTAAAATAAGGCTGTAGTATTGTTTTCTTTCGGGCGACATTTGTGTACTACAAACTATAACCCTCGTAGGATCGGTTTATATTACTAAGTCGATCGTCGATTCTTTTATAATTACACGGATATCTTTAATTCACAGTTGTATCCATGTGTTTGTCTTTACTAGTAATTTTACTGAATGTGCTCCGACGAACGAGTATATTGTACTTGTATCTACAACGTAAGTAATACCAACAAAGCTGACAAGCAGAAAAAAATCCCACCACTGCATAATAGAAGTCTCCGAATACTGTGTGACTTTTATCTTCCCTCAAATCGCTTGCCTTCGCAATTCCTTCTTTGCTTCGTGTTTTCATGACTGCGATACTTTAAACGTAATGGGAACAAACATCTGACTATAAAAACTGTCACTTAAGATACGCCATCATAACTCTGAACCCTAATTGAAAATATCCCCCCAAGTCTTCTTGGCAATATCTCTATTTATATATAAAAGGAAGTTTAACTGTGTGTGTGTGTGTGTGTGTGTGTGTGTGTGTGTGTGTGTGTGTGTGTGTGTGTGTGTGTGTGTGTGTGATAGTGTTCGTTCCCTATGGACTCCCTACGGAGCCGATTTTTATGAAATTTCAAACAAATATATCTCATGTATCAGGGACTGTTGTTAGATAGGTTTTCTATCGAAATGCCTTTGATAAGTATCGGAAATTTATGCTCGAAAAATTTGATTAGAAAAGGAGCACGACCTATAAAGTCTAAAATCACAAGTTAATTTGAGAAACTTTATTACCGCGCAAGCAGCAGGGTTCGGCGGATAAAATCAACAGTAGGTTCCTTGATAAGACAAGAGCACGTTTGAAATGAATTTTGCTATTTAGATCATAATGGAACAATGATACTCGGCTTTTGCATTTTTAACTTCAATTCAAGCCATTAAATAAAACAATTTTATATAGTCAACAGTGGGTTTTGATAAGACAGGGGTGCGTTCGAAAAGAATGTATCTGTTTTATGCACAATTGAACCATAGTACTTGACTTTTGAATTGTAAGCTTTGATTCAAGCTATTATATTAAACTAATTTTATAAAATCAACAGTATGTTCTCTATAGTGCAATTTAGATTACAATTTATTATGGACTAAGTAACTGTGGGAAGGAATGTGAGGTTTCATCATGCACCGGGTCTCGAACTATAGCAGACAATCAATCATTTTGACTGAAAAATGGGTAATTTCATCGATATCGATTACAATAAAAGTATGTGTATAATATTTGTTGAGCCTCATTGAATCTCGGGCAATGTCGAGTGTCCCTGTTAGTATCCAATTAAAGTAAAAAAAAAAAAAATGACACTTAAACATACTTTAAGTTAAAATATCTTCACAATTGTTTCTTTTTTTTACAAGGTGGTCACCACTTATCAAGGCCCGGAAGCAACTCAGGGATAAGGGTTATTGTAAGTACAGTACGTTAGTGTGGATATTTAGAGTGTCTACTTATGGGGGTGGTTCATCAGGAATTTGTTTATGTTGGACTTGGAGACATCCAAGTTGTAGTCAGGAGGGAAGCAAGCAGACGGAACAGAGTTCCACAGGCGTGCAGTTCTAAGAAAGAAGCTTTGTTCATGGAATCTACGTTTTGATTTAGGCATAGATAATGTAGGCACATATTTTATGCCCATGTCGATCTTGTGGGTCAGATGTAGATGTTAAGTTAGGATATCCATTAATTATGAACTCATCTAGGGAAGTGGTCGGCCCTATTCCAGTTTCGCTTAGAAAGAATATGTCCGGTGTCGTCTTCTGTAATTGGGTTTCAACCTCTGGAAGGTTGGAACCTAGACCCCTGTTGTTGGAGAAGGAGACATGGTAGTAGGGGTCTACGTTGAAAGATAGGGTTCTAGGTTTATTCGAGTTTTTTTTTCTGGAGATGTTTCATTTTGAGGTTTTGGAATTTGTAGAAAAGGTCGGCATACTTGGTTAGAGCAGTACAGAGAGGGAAAGTAAGAGAGAAAAAGACAGGAATTTTTTTTAAGGCTCGAAATATGTACATAATCTATATATCTATAAAAGTGAGAATGTGTTTGTGTGAGGACAATTCTAAACCTATATACTCAGCGAATTTTTGATCTACAGACTTGAAATGTGGTATATAGGATATACAGACATATGGAAAACGTTTTAATCGGTGTTCATCCTGAAAATGGGCTGCTAGTGGGTCAAAATTAAAAATTTGGTACGTAGGGATCATCAGATTTTTATCTGTTTGTCAACCGCTTCACGAATGCGCATGCGTGAATCGTTCACATGACAGATTACTTATGTTAAGAATAAGAAGATTTGAAAACACTTTTTAAAGATTGTGTCAAGCTGGCCTAATAGTTATCGTGCTTGACTCACTGTCTTCAGGTTTTGGAGTCGATCTCAGCTCCAGTAATCTTCATTTTCAAGAAGCAAACTGTTTAGAAAAAACATAATAATCGCATACACGTGTCTTAGTTTCTGTATGAATTAAGATTTAATAGTTTTAGGTATTTTACGACTGGGCTACGCCGAGTAGCCTGCTATCTACAATCTTGTAGTGCGTGGGTGACTATTATTTTTAATATTGCCATTTAGAACTACTGTATGGGATTGTGTTAAATAGGGGTTTGTGTGAGTTAAGCAACGAGGTGTCTGTTTACATGACGGTTAAACCTGCAACTTAGTACAGTTAGAGAAGTAGGAAACAGGGGCGGAATTTCAAAGTCTAGCAGTCTTAAAAAGGAGACGATTAGAGTAGAAGGTTTTTCGGCATCTATGGACCTCGACAATTAAAGGGTGGGGCTTTGCTGCTTGGTTAGTCGGAAGTATGTACGTTCGGGGGGCACAAGTACTATGAATTCATCAGAGCACACTCCATTTCATTGCTTGCAAAAGAAACACAAAGATGCGACAATGTGGACATCGGCTGGAGCTTGACCAACAGTGGGTGACCTATTAAATTTGGTGCTTTTTGGAGCCTGTCTAATAGTGAGAGATCAGTGGTAGATGCAATACGTCATCATGAGCGAATTGTGGTTTTGTAACAATACAGGTGCTCTCTTGCGTCAGTTCATTTCAACTTTGATAATACAGTAGAACCCCGGGATACGGCATTAGAAATTAGTAACTAAATACAGTGCAGTATATAATACATATGTATATAATCAAAATACATTATAAATTACATGGTAAGCAATGGCAAATACCGTAACCAGTGGCCAGAAAGCATCGTATTCCACGTCGTAACCTAAAAAAAGGTATCCCAAGGCCGCCGTATCCCGGGGTTATACTGCAATATATAACTGGCGATACTTATAACAATTCCACAGCGGCATCTTTCATATGTAATATATTGTTGCTGGACATTCTATGACGTTCATCGTAAATAGAGAGTCTGTAATATTAATATAATCCTTTTGTTAAGTTTGTAAAAGGATTTATCTAAGTGATCTGTTTAATGTTGTTGTTCATGACCGTGGTCCCTAGGTACTTGAATTTGCTGACATTGTAAAGTTAATCTGGTTAATGTAGCGTGCGAATATATCAGGTTATTAAGATGTATCACCAATATCTTTTTTTATATTCTTTCCTTTTTTATCTTGGGGTCTGTGACATATTTCCATTATATGGACGCCCAGCGCGAATAGAAACCCCACGATATTATTACACTATCTTTAGACAGAACAGATACTACCCTTGGATCCTAGCCAGAAGACCAAGAAGGTATATTTTAGTTTCACGTAGGACCCAAAAGCGACATCATTTTTTTTTTTTAATTTATTTATTCATTTATTTTACATTGCGTCTTCGGTGTTCGGGCGATATTATTAATTAAAAAGAGGGGATAGAAGGTGATAACATACTACGAACATTAAGTTAGCGTATTTATATACTAATTTAATGTTCATAATATGTTATCACCTTCTTTCCTCCTTTTTAATAAATAGGATCTCCCGATTGAATAATTTATAATCTGGAAAGCGTGACACGTACGTACGTTAAAGGTTCTACGGTATTAATTCATAGATGACTATATGTTTGCAATTGTTTTGTAGCTCATGAAATAGATGTTATTTGCATAAAATAAGAAATGAAGTTGTTGCAATGAACTGTTCCGACCTGCCTTTGCTGCTTTCAGTAACGCTTGTTTTCCTAAGATTTCATAAATGAAAAAAAGATAGAAGGTAACCAACAAATTCATAATTGACTAATGTTTTGAGAACGTAAGCATATTATAAATTATTCTTCCTATTTACAATGTCTCCCCCACGGGACAGAGTTAGACACCAGGGTCGTTTTTTTAATGTGGAGACCCGAAGGCCAAGGTTGTTGCTGATTACGTGCGTACGAATATGATGAAGAAAAAAAGAGAGACTTTTCCTGTTTAAAAAAATAATTCGAAAATTGTTTCTATTCGAATGTGCTGAACTTTGCAACAGCAAATTTACAAGAATTCAAATTGTTTTAATTAGCAAAGAAACGTTTGGACCACCCAGTATCTAGAGAGAGATAAAATTAATTTTATTTACAAAAGATTACATTTGGAAATTTAATACACTAACACCAATATTGGCTTCTCTAGATGCGATTAAGCTCAATTATTCCGTGCTTTTAAGACTCACACGCACTGTATATATATATATATATATATATATATATATATATATATATATATATATATATACAGTTTGTGTATTATACAAACATTATGCACCAGCTGTATATATATATATATATATATATATATATATATATATATATATATATATATATACAGTTTGTGTATTATACAAACATTATGTACCAGCTCTGTCCTGCATTGAGCACTCTTTAATAATCACGCGAGTTTCATTGGATTTACATCTAGGAAACCAATCGATACAACCATTATATATATGTATATATATGTGTGTGTGTGTGTGTGTGCGTGCGTGCGTATGTGGATGTGTGTGTGTTTATGTATTAATTGTTTATAACTTTACATTACAATACACATATATATATACCATATGCGTGCATACATATATACATATATTGAATAGTCACGTAACAAGGCACTTCAGAATTTTACTACTGTTTTCAAAATTTACGTAATTTATTTTTGGTTGTTTAGTTTTTATATAAAGTGCTTCCAATATTTTTAATCTTTCAACGTTTGAATCTATATGGAGGATTTTTGTATTTTCTACTAGAACCTTTCTCAATTGAGAATGTTGGCAGCCATGTTTTTTAGGTGTTGGGAAATTGAGCTTGTGTCGGCAAGGTGTAGGATCAATCGTCTGGACAATGTATTAGTCGTGTGTCCAATGTAGCTGTTGGTGTCGGAGATGCATTTTACCAAGGGGCATTTAATTGATAGACTACATTGGTTTCATCGATTGATTTTGTTGTCTGGGAATTTTTTTTTTAATTATAAGGTTAGCAGTTGTTAATTTTTTATAGTAAATATTATGGACTGGGGATATATATCAATGTATTATATTTCTTCATTTAATCTGATTTAAAGCTGTGGTGTAGTTGGTTGCGATAGATTGTATATTGATGCGGTTGGGATTGCTAACTTGGGTAGTATTAGTTTGGTCTAGGTTTTAAATTGTTGGTTTAATTTGTTTATCTATTAAGAAATTAGGGAATTGGTTATCATCAGGACCTGTTTGATATTCTTTAATTCACTGTAGAATATTTTTGTATTTGAGGAGATCAATTTGGAGATCAATGTGAGTGTGTGTGCGTGCACGTGTGCGTGTGTGTGTGTGTGTGCGTGTGTGTGTGCGTGTGTGTGTGTGTGTTGGGACGAGTAATCGGAATCAAAATCGGAAAAATCGGAACATTAGTGAGAATGAGATTAACGACGCTGATAAGTCGTATTGATTTCATATCAGTCACAGATGACTGGTTCAATACAATGAAACCGCTGGTCCGTCTTTGGAATATGTATATATAGTTTTTAAATAAATATTTGTGTTTATATATATATATATATATATATATTAAATTGTAATTCAATGAATTTAATATATATATATATATATATATATATATATTAAATTGTAATTCAATGAATTTAAAAAAAAACTCTCATTGAAATGAAATGAAGTAGTTGAGTTTCATATCAAAGAATTTTTATTATTCTAAGCAAGACAAAGAATGCTTTAGAAAATTAATCTCCTTAACCTATAGGGTTTCGATGGAGTATATATATATATATATATATATATATATATATATATATATATATATATATATATACGAGGTGCCTTCAATAAGGTTTCAGAATTTTTTCATATGAGCATTTTTATTGATAGTACACACATTAAACTCTAGTCCCTTTCTAAGTAATCTCTTCTGACTGCAATACACTTGTTGTACCGCTCCAACAACTTTTGACAGGCTTCATGGAAGTCCTTTAGTGTCATTATTTTGTAATTTATACGTATCCTGTTTGTTCAGGATATATCTACAGTCCCTGTTGAATCGTTTGAATCAATTGTAACTTGTTGATATTTATATAAAATAATACAATAAAATAGAGTATAAAAATAAGGAAGATTTAGATCACATTTATTTAAAAAATACTCACATGATACACTAATTTGTGTTATTTTTTTAATATCTATTATGAGCACAAAATGTTTTCATAAATGGAAGTGGCAAGAAAAATGAATATGAGGTGATTGCATAAACATTACCTTTCAATCTGATTCAATTCCAAGGAAAACTGAGATACAACTGCGCCATACCATGTGTGCTATACCCTCACTGGGTCAAGAGAGTCCTGAGAGGGAGGAAAAGAAATAAGTTATCAACTAGAAATTATGAACACTTAAGCTAAATTTATTGGGACTAACGCAGGGTTAATAAGCCATTATACATCGGGGATGTTTATACGTGCTGGTCTTTCATCCGCGATCTGCTTCTTTTCGTGAGGAGGATATAGTGAAACATCCGCTGAGTTTTCTTCAAGGTTTTATTTGGAGAGAATGCGTTCAGGATAGAGATGCTATCTAAACTGATTAATTACTTCTTTAACTTCAGTGTTTTTACTTACGAAATTAGTACCGCACAGATCACTCTATATTATTGGCCGTGTCTCATTCGCAGGGTTTGCAGGGAGATACCTATTTGAAAACCTTAGTTTTTTTTCTCAGCTCGAAAAACTTGAGGACATACGTTATTGTTCAACCCTGTTTTGTTTACCCTTTGACCTGTTGTTCGCTACCTCAATTTTACGTCGTCCATCTTTCATTTAACCCTGGAAATGATTATGCTTAACAGATCTGGATTATCATACGCTCAGTATGAACTTTGTCACCGATGTCCGGTCCCTACTATGTAACATATGTTCTTCGATCTAAGACTGGTACAAAACTCTTCCACGTCTCTGCTTCCCGGTTGAATACAACATGGTAGCCTTCAAATCCAATGTAAACAAGTTCTTGTTAAGCTATCCTCATAAAAAATCAAATTCTACTCAATTTAAACCATTAACGATTACTAGACTATCGCCATACATTCATTAACTTTTATCCTCGAGTGACCTTTGGGTCTTAATTAGTTGTGACTCCAAAGTAATAAAAAATATCTCTGACTGGCTTGCTATCTGAAGGACAGTTCCGGCGACACACCGCAAATTACTCTATACATATTTCGTTTTTCACTTTCTTTAGTTTTATATTCCTTCTGATTATATAATGAGATTATTTTTAATACGTTATTATTTTTACTAGGGTTAAGCTTTTATTTTGTGCATCCAGATAAGCAGTAATTTCCCGGCACATCCCTATAAGGGAAGCAGGCCTCGAAAAAGACATCTAGTGACCTTTAACCGGAAAATGCTAAATACTTGATACGATCACAAAGAGGTGGATGATTATAAAAATATTTTGTTCATTCAAAATAAGCTTTTCGGTTTTCAAATGACAGTTTTGACATTAGTGACGGCGTGTAAAGTGGGGATGGTGTGTTCTTGTGGTGGAGAAGAAGGGTGTCGCTTAGCTCGGCCGTCGTGGTCGCTTTCTCTCTTCCTCCGTTGTCTGCCATCTACTTTATTGGCACAGATGACGTCAACATTCTACCATGCATTGTCTTGAAATGTGGGCAATATCGCTGACCCAATCTCCGAGGATTCTACGTCCAACATTTTGATTTCTTTGACGTCATTCTCGGGCATTCGTATCCAGGTTGCTGACCGACTTTTTTAACGTCATTCTCTGGGGATCTGGATTATCCAACAATAGCCCGGGGGTAATGAGAACGAATCAATCAGGTACCAGAATTGCTGTATAAATAAACTAAATCTCTTTGAATTTTTATTCATAGCTCTTCGTCTTGACACGATAATAGGACTACTGCTGATCTTGACTGGATTAATACCACCTTTATTTACTGAGAATTCTGTAAAATTCAAAGCTTCTCTGATTGTATTGATGCTGCGGATTTCTGCTTGGGAAAACTGCATTTAATATTTGCAACTGGATAATTTTATTTTCTTTACGATAGTTATTTCTTTTACCATCCATTGTGAATTATTTTTCTATTACTAGAATTGCTCTTAACTAAAGAGGCGGAATAGATCTTTTTTTTTCTAGGTCGGGTACATAATTAATGTCATATTCTATAACGTATTCAATGTTATATTTATATTTTTATAGGTGATTTGTTTATGCGTGAATTTTCGACGCCGATACTTTTCTTCATTGTCGAAGTTTCGTCTAGTAGTTGCCATACAAATAAGCTTCTTTTTGTGAAGAAAGTAATTCAAGGAGACGTTCACTGAGTTTTCTCAATGTTTTATTTGTAGGGAATTGACTCAGGATAGAAAAATTAGAAGATCTCAAGATAGAAAAATTAATGTTCTCTTAGCTAATTATTTGTTTTCTAACTTAACTGAAATTAGCGACGCACACGGACAGAGTCATTGTGGTAAGATTAGCTTAGATTATCAACTTTTCTACATTATCGGCAGTGTCTCATTCGGATTGATTTGAAAATGTTCATTTTCTCTGGCCCGAAAACGTAACGTTATTGGTCATCTCCTTTGTTTTGTCTATGGTTCGACTTGTTACTCCCTTCTTCAAGTTTATGTTATCCGTCTCTGGGGGCAACTCTCTTTTGCAGATTAAGGTTATCGTGACATGCACAAAATATGAACCTTGTCAAAATTAACACTAGTTAACTTAATTACATGTACGTAGAATCCCTAACATATAATATTCAATACTCCAATTTGTTAATTTCTAATAAAAATTATCCACTCCGATAAAATTATGCATTTATGTGGAAAATTATCATTGCAAACCTAAAAGGCTTAATCAATCTTTGCTTCGCTCCCGCGCACCTTTTTGCATAACATCATATCCAAAACCTACTTAATACTATTATCTTCTAACTTGTACTTTAAACGTATGCAGATTACCGTTTTTAACATTGTTTTATACGTCCGCCTCTAACAGTTCAAGGATAGTTTTTATTTCTCTTTTTTGCAATATTTCTGATCAAAATGTGTTCCTAGTTATTTTGTGAATACCAATATAAAATAAAAGAAGATGACAAGTTTTTTTTTAATATTTATCTTTATATCAATGAAGCAGAACTCGGGTAGTTATTTTGCGAAACAGAAAAGTTCTTGAGAGTCACGTGCGCAATACAACTGTTTTGTCTCCCGCCAATTCTAAATGTTTACAGCAGTTTGAAACAGGCCATTTACAACTGAAATTACCCTCGACGTAATGAGAGCCGTGCGCAGGTTAGCGTCACTCTTTTAGTGCGCTAACAGGCGCTTAAAAGAGAGCACGCCCTACAAGTGGCCCTTGGCTCACTCAAGGAGTCTTTATCTTCACATTTGTCGGTGGCACGGGGTGGGGGTAGGGGAGAAGGTTGATAGAAGTAAGGCCAACCTCGTTTCATTTTTTATTTTGTTTTCATTTTTTTGCTTTTTTTGTTTTTGTTTTTTGCACTTTTGCTAGGTCCCATGAGATTACCCCCACGCTGCAAACCAATGGTTCGATGGTGACATTCCTCATATTATCTACACTGCGTGGGATTAGGTCGAATGAAAGGAATTAAAAAAGGGAGAGAGAAAGAGGGGGGAGTAGATAATTTTGAGAAAGAAGAAGGACAAGAGAAAGAAGGACTAGAGACAGAGAAACGATACAAAAGTCAGCACCAAAAATATTAAATCAGTTAGTAAAGTAAATCCTTTATCGTTATTCTTATTAATGTGTCATCGCTTATTAAGAATAAAATCCACTCGAGGATACGCGTTAATGAGATGAATAGATTGCGAATTTAACGAAAAAGAGAATTATGAAAGTATTAAAATTGGAATGAACACCAGAGAGTATCCTAAACTGCTACAAAAACTATCATTCGCCCATGCATGGATTATTGTTGCCACATCTGGGCTATTGAATCTACCACTAGTTCCTCCCTCTTAGATAGGGTCCAAAAAAGACCCAATCTAATAGATCCCGCATTATCCGTTAAGCTTTAACCACTGTCTCATCGTCACAATTTTGCATTTCTGTGCCTTTAATACAATGTGACATGATAAATTCATCGTATATGTGCATATTTCCCGATCAACCCGTCAAGCAGCAAAATCATACCCCTTCACTGTTGATGTTGAAAAGCCTAATACTTTAACAGCTTTTTTTTGTGTCCTCGGACTATTAGACTTCGGAATTTTCTCCTTGTTTTCTGCTGCCTTAATTGTACTAATGCAAAGATTTAAATGTAATGTGAACAAGAATCTTGCTACTAAACTCCCACAATTCCCTGTTAAATATGATCCGAAATAGTATCCCCTTATATCCAAGTGGCAATATGTCTTGTTCGATGTGAAAAAAAGTTTTTACAACAAAGTTGGATTTGTTGTAAGTATTTGTTTATATTAGTTTAAAAACACTGCTGTAGTCTGCAGATATGACATAATAAAGGCGATTAATTAATCTAATTAATCAATATGGGCTAATGTGTTCTGCTATTATAGTTACGAAATAATTGCATGTTCTCTGTAAGGAGATTGTAGTACTATTTAACAATCTGTATTTTAGAATAACGATGAACACTACGGATAACAATGCAAATTTTCTAGATTTTAGATTTAAAGTTTACATGTCTTTCCATAAAGCAAATGCACTTTTTCGATATATAAATAAATAAATTCTGTCACGCTTATATCATTTACAAAATTGTATAAAGGAAACTTTATGTGACCATGGATCTTTGGGTTCGTTACCTATGGACTCGAAAACGGTTGGGGCGATTTTTATGAAATTTCACACAAAAGAAACTTCATGTGTCTGGCAATTTTTTATATAGGTTTTGTATCGGAATTTCTTTTTGTATTAGAATGTCTTTCTTTATTGGAATGTTTTTTTTTTGTATTGGAATGTCTTTTTGTATTGGAATGTCTTTTTGTATTGGAATGTCTTTTTGTATCGGAATATCTTTTTGTATTGCAATATCTTTTTGTATCGGAATGTCTTTTTGTATTAGAATGTCTTTTTGTATCGGAATGTCTTTTTGTATTGGGATGTCTTTTTGTATTGGAATGTCTTTTTGTATTGGAATATTTTTTTTGTATTGGAATATTTTTTTGTATCAGAATTTCTTTTTGTATTGGAATGTCTTTTTGCGTTGAAATGTCCTTTTGCATTGGAATGTCCTTTTGTATTGGAATGTCTTTTTGTATCGGAATGTCTTTTTGTATTGGAATGCCTTTTTGTATCGGAATGTCTTTTTCTATTGGAATGTCTTTTTGTATTGAAATGTCTTTTTGTATTTGAATGTCTTTTTGTATTGGAATATTTTTTGTATTGGAATATTTTTTGTATCGGAATGTCTTTTTGTATTGGAATGTCTTTTTGCATTGAAATGTCCTTTTGCATTGGAATGTCCTTTTGTATTGGAATGTCTTTTTGTATTGGAATGTCTTTTTGTATTGGAATGTCTTTTTGTATTGGAATGTCTTTTTATATCGGAATATTTTTTTGTATCGGAATGTCTTTTTGTATTGGGATGTCTTTTTGTATTGGAATGTCTTTTTGTATCGGAATGTCTTTTTGTGTTGCAATATCTTTTTGTATCGGAATGTCTTTTTGTATTGGAATGTCTTTTTGTATCGGAATGTCTTTTTGTATTTGAATGTCCTTTTGTATTGTAATGTCCTTTTGTATTGGAATGTCCTTTTGTATTGGAATGTCTTTTTGTATTAGAATATCTTTTTGTATCGGAATGTCTTTTTGTATTGGAATGTCTTTTTGTATTTGAATGTCTTTTTGTATTGGAATGTCTTTTTGTATTGTAATGTCTTTTTGTATCGGAATGTCTTTTTGTATTGGAATGTCTTTTTGTATCGGAATGTCTTTTTCTATTTGAATATCTTTGATAAGTATCGAAAATTAATAATCGAAATAATCAGATGAAAGAAGGAACAGTCGATTTGAGCCGAAAATATTACATTAAACAGCCTAACTGCACAAGTGCATTTGAGAAATTTTATTACCACACAAGCTGAAAGACTCGAGATATGAAATCAACAGTTCCAATAGTTGTTGTCTGTGTCCATCAAAGAAACCAAGTATCGTGCCATGCAGTAATGCCTCAGAACAGAACTAACAAGAAGAAAATGGAAAAGAAAGGAAGTGAGAATTTACTGTTGCTGGGGTGGAGAATTTAGACACTACCAGAAGATATATTAACATTCTGTCAATAAAGGAACTTGATAGCAGCTTATTTGACATGTCGGGCGTGGGATAGCGTTATTGTTAGGGGTTAGAGTTAGTGTTGGTGTTTAGGGTTAGGATTTAGGATTAGTGTTTGGGGTTAGGGCAAGGGTTTAGGGTTAAAGTTAGGGTTAGAGTTTAGGGTCAGTGTTAGGGTTTAGGGTAAGGTTTAAGTTTGGGATTAAGGTTAGGGTCAAAGATATTTCTGAAAAAAAAGATTTTCTTACAAGTTTTCTTCCATTTTTATTAGTTTTTATCAAATAAAAAAACTTTTTAATACAACGAAAAATTACCAAAAACATCTTTCTGGAAAGAAAAACAACTTAAAAACTAAAATACAGTTTTTTCCTTAAAACTTGCCTTCAGAAACAAATTTTAAAACTTTACAAAACTATTTCTTCCTTAAAATCTTTGATGAAATAACTTTCAAAAATAAACAAAAAATAGTTTTTTTCCTAAAAACCTTTCTTTGATAAAAACATTTCGAAAAAAGTTTCTTACAAATTAAAAAAAATATGTTGCAAAACTTTTTTTTAATTTATTCATTAAATTTACATTCATGTTATATTTTCGTTATTTCGATATTTCTTTTCCATTGTAATCTGTATTACATAAATATTGTTTATTCTTTCTTTGTAATACTTTTAAAATTGAGGAGGAATGCTCGACTGTTTCAGATTATTTCCGTCAGCTGCCGAGCGAGCTCGAGCCAACTTCATAAAAATCGCGAGTCATACAATGTATGAGTACCGATATATTTCGCCTCTTTGGAAGGACTTTTTTGACTATTTAAAAGGAAAAACTCCTTGGGGCATTTTAGGATTTGGCGGATTCTTTTCAGATCATATTATAATGAGAGGTCGCGAGCCGGACGAAGATCATTAATGAAAACTAATGAAAATTACATACGATTTTTTTTTTTTTTTTTTTTTTTTTGCACAGAAAAGTTTTCTGTCTTCTGGTTCTTGTATGCACCCTTTCATTCCCCCTATCTCCCTCCCTATCTGTCTTACCTCTCTCTTCCCCCTCATCTCTCTTCCTTTATCTCTCTCTCTCTTTCTTTATCTCGTCACTTCTTTTTTTCTTGTGCTCCCTAGGTCTTTCCCCCTCCCTCATTTAATAATTCGTGGGTATTTGCTTCCATGTAATACGAGTAAGCTAATCCGGTATCTTTAACCTCAGCGGCCATTTTCATCAATCCAAACTGTCCTTTCATTAAGTCAACCGTATATTTATTCGTATTAATTTGGAAGTCGTTTAGCAGCAAGACAAATAAATAAAAAAAAGACCCAAATAAATTGCCAACGCCAACACTTAATGTGAAGGCGCCGTCTTTTAATGGTTTTAGTCTTGTCAATCACAATTATTGCACCGAGTTGCGGAGTATCTTTCCTAGTTTGACATACGTCGGAAATGGAGATTAGTTCTTGCTAAAACATTGTGGCGTATTAAAAGTGACATTAAATTTGTCAGATTCTTCAGATGCTAATAGTCGTAACATAGGGATTAGTTGGAAATATTTGCTTTTCTTCAAAGCTAAACGAAAACATATCCGTTAAACGTTTGCTTCTGTAATCTACATAATAGTTAATGTTACTGGTCCCGTAACCCGCCAGGGGTGTAGACACACTGCATAGTGGAATAATTGTTAACCAGCTGACTTCACATGGTGCGGTTGTGAGCGAGTGCCTGGGTAACATCGAAGTTTTTCTCTGTCTAATCAAGGATGCTGTCGGTCAACTTTTTCTGTCTTCCTCGTCTTCTTTTTCCCTTGGACTGTTCCCTCTGCAAGATGGTTTTTGCAAGTTCTTCTGAGCATGTTATGTGGCCATACCACCTGCGTTTCCTCTTCTTTGCCGTGGTCGGTAAAAAAGAGGAAACTTGGTTGATATAATAGTAAAATTCTATTATTTGGATTCTTCAGACCACTGTTCTCATCTTAAGTGTTCACAACGTTTCGGTCGATGTAAACTCCGACCTTCTGTAAGTGTACCTTGTTCTACTCAAAAATCTTTCTGTCAAACTAGGGAATCTGCCCTGTATTTTAAACGGAACCCTTTATTTAATCTACGAGAGTTGACACAAACTGACGACCTGGATGTTCCAAGTTCGAATTCAGTTCTTTCCACAAAAATCATTTTCACTTACGATGTTGGCAACCTTCATGTGGTCCCTCTTTTAAATATCTAGAGAGAATTCTGACTAGAACAATATCAGAGAAACCAATATCAACAATCTTTGGATTCATACGATATGATGGTGATTTAATCCACGGCGAGAGCATGCTCTTGTGTCGTTAGTCATGATTGGGTAGAAGTCCTAAGTAGTTTTAAATTGTATTAGAGAAGATCGGTGGTTAGACCGACCGAAATGGTATGCGAATAACACTCAAGATGAGAAAATTAATAATAAGAATCGAAATAATACGCTTAATGAATGATCATCTCAAAAATTCAGAAACATAATCTGATAATTTCATTTGCCCATTTGTTCATTACATTTATAAGTTGGCTGAAAAGCTGAATGAGACAAGCAGTGATGGAAGAAGTATAGATGATGTAGTAGCGTAAATTGATGACGTAGATAAATAAATGACGTAAATAAAGAAGAAAAGAGAACATTTTAAATAACATTTTATTATGAAAAAAGAGGTACCGTGCTGAAATAGCAACAGTAGTATTTAGAAACATGAAGAGCATTTGAATTATTATTAACTTTCACCTAACAAGTCAATAAACAAAGATACAAAAAAAACTGAATTCAACTTAAAAATCCTATCAGAAACAAAACACGGTCCGTAAACTGTAAAAGTACATTTTTTGTAATGAAGTGTAATTTTAATATTTCTTTTTAATGAAGTGTCATTTTAATTTTTTTTAATGAAGTGTCATTTTAATATTTTTTCATGAAGTGTCATTTTAATTTTTTTAATGAAGTGTCATTTTATTTTTTTTATTTTTTTAATGAAGTGTCATTTTAATTTTTTTAATGACGTGTAATTTTAATTTTTTTAATGAAGTGTCATTTTAATTTTTTTTAATGAAGTGCCATTTTAATGTTTTTAATGAAGTGTCATTTTATTTTTTTAATGAAGTTTCATTTTAATTTTTTAATGAAGTTTTATTTTAATTTTTTTTCATGAAGTGTCATTTTAATTTTTTTTAATGAAGTGTCATTTTAATTTTTTTATGAAGTGTCATTTTAATTTTTTTATGAAGTGTCATTTTATTTTTATTTTTTTAATGAAGTGCCATTTTAATTTTTTTTTTTTTTTACACAAAACTAAATGGTGGGAGGAAAAGTGAAGTTATGACATCAATCTGTCGTTAGCTCAGATAATAACGAATAATGCTAGATAACTAGCTGTTTTGGTTTCGATTCTAGCTGATAGCACACAAGCCATACGGTTTTTTCTTAGCTCTTAAAATCATAATTTTACATTGCGCAAAATATAATAATCAATACAGAGTTAGCTATAAAATAGTGAATACAAAAAACAAAAAAGATGCATAAATCAAATTTTAATATTTAAGCTTCTTTTTCGACCATGCAATGCCGGTCGGCCTGCTAATATATATATATATATATATATATATATATATATATATATATATATATATATATATATATATATATATATACATATCAGTGGCCCTTTCTCTTTACGCGTGGTACATTCTCTACCAAACTATTCTGTCAATTTTTGGTCTTTCGACTTTAAACTTGATATGTAGGGAATTTGAACCTGTGGAACAAGTTCGATTTGGTTTTTAGTCGATAAAAGTAACTGCTAAGGTATCAAAATTACCAAAAAAAATGAAGACCAAATTCAAGAAATGTAGCTTTAAAATTACCAATCTGACAACCCTGAACAAGCATATGTGAGTGACCTCTATTTGATGTAGCCTCGTTTTCTAATCTATATATTAATACGATAGCGTGTGTGTTATTTTCTGTGTCATGCTGACATCTGGGTCGTTTAATTGTTATGTGCCTCCATTTCATGTCATAAATAATTTTACCAAGAAGTTTTTATTTAGGTTTCGATTTAAGCTATTTATTTTTTATGCACCCAAGTCATATGTATATGTTTTTTTTTATTTTTGAAATCGCAACTTTATAATATATAAAAATCGATAGAACATCAACACTATAATAATATATACAAAATCTGTAAGAATTAAAATATATTTAAGCGTACTTAACGACCGGGAGTTCGTAAATACTTTTGCAGTTTTAATAAAAAAAGCTACAATAATATCAGAGCGTCTCCATTTACACTGAACATCTACAGAATGCTAACATCAATTCATCTTTGGAATTTCCACGGGTCCCGCAAGTATCATTATAGCAATATATCATCATTGTTGTAATAGTGTATGAAAAGAACTTTTAGTAATTTTCACGTCTAACAATTCTTCACCAAAATCTGAAGTCAGCGAGACGTTATATAAAAAAGTAACATTCGAAAGAAACAGGGAAAAAAGGATATTGTCTGCCAAGAGGTGCTGAACTGAAGGCGTACATTAAAGATTTTCTATTACATGTGATTTTATTATTTGTATTGAACTATGTAGCATAATATTATTTTCTGCGTATTTATTAATATTTATCGATTTATTTCATTTGGATCAGTTTTATATTTAAAATACAATGAACACTATTTTTATAGAAATGTTATTAAACTAATGTTTTCTGCGTGTTATTCCTATTGTTTTTTATTTTCTTGTCTGAAAACTATTTTTTGCAGTATTCAGAAAATATCAGCGTTATCAAAACTTATTTGTAGATTAAATATATTTCTCATTTTGTGATTCTGCTAGTATTTAATTATTTGATTGTATAATATATATATGTGTGTGTGTGTGTGTGTATGTCACTCCTCTATACCACCTTTCTGTTTACATTACGTTCCCTTCTCTCTCTCTTTCTTTCTTTCTTTCTTTTTCTTTCTCTCTCTTCTCTCCTTCCCATCTTCACTTCTTCCATCTCTTCCTACTTTCCATGTTTCTTCTTTCTTATTCCCTCTCTCCTCTTTACTCTATCTAATCTACTACTTCTCCACCTCTTTCTCTCCTCCCTTTCGCTTCTTTCTCGTCCCCTCTCTCTCTCTCTCTCTCTCTCTCTCTCTCTCTCTCTCTCTCTTTCTTTTTCTACATATGTATATATCCTCTCACCGCTTTTAAAATAATTGTTATTTTCTTTGTGTAATTCCGTAAACAATTTAATTTCTTGTGCTATACACCAAAGTGTTCTAAAGTTGCCCCAAAACCTTTTGATGTGGAAACTAAGACATTTCTTTTTAATTAACTTAAAACTTACAATCTTTCACTTAAAGCAATTTCAACTATTCATCTTCAGTAAATAATTTATCACTATATATAAAATTCAAAATTTGTGTGCGTGTGTCCGCTCTTCGTGTATTTCCTTAAAGATAGCCGGTTAAAACCCCATGCAAATTACAAAACACTCTACCCTTAGGATTGTTTATAGAAAAAAAAGCATCATTGAAATTTTCATTCTCTCTATTAATAAAAAACTGGACCCTTGCTTTAGGACCCATAAAAGAACCAGAGACGTCATAAAATGCAGTATTGCTATCATGCAATTCAGCTATGTGTTTGTTTACATTGTATTATGTTTATTAAATATAGGAAAATTAGAGAGCAGGTAGGACATTCCAAAGGCAAAAGGTCTGAGATAAAAATCTATTGGAGTAGAAAGTTTTCTGGAACTTAGATACCTCTGTGGTAAAGAGTTGGGATTTTGCTGCTAGTAAGGTAGGATATGGATGCTTATGTTGAGGCTATACAAGTGCAATAAGTTCGTATGAGCATATTTCCTAGAAGTACTTGTAACACTAAGGTAGAGACACAATATTGCAGAGATGGGACAGAGGATGGATCTTTGCAGACAGTGTGAGGTCTAATAAGTGAGAGATTTTTGGTATCTGTAAAGGGAAATACTAGTTGTTGGTACAACAGCATAAATGTAGCAATAATACTCGATGCATGAGCGAATGTTAAGAAGGGCTTTCGGAATAGACACCCTCAACCTCCCCGTGTTAAGAACAGCTCTCGGAATAGATACTCCAATCTCCCCATGTTAAGAAGAGTTTTCGGAATAAACACCCCATTCTTTTGAGAGGGGGTTGTAAAATATTTGCCCCAAATTAAACCCGCAAATGAAGGGTGGAAGTGTTGGTCGGAGAGAAGTAGATTTGTATATTGCGCATGCGTACAAACCTAAGGCTAGTGAAATACGGTGCATAATACAGGGGGTTGTCTCGAAAACTACTTGCCTCATGCAAATTTTAATGGGATTTTCTTTTTCAGCAAAGTCCAAAACATTTAAAAGTCGTCATTTTAAAGAAAATTGTGAATGTGGAGCTAATGTAAAAAAAAAATACCCCCTCATAGAAATAAAAACAAATTAATGTCTGTGCAGTGTCGATAATGAGTCCAAGAACAAAAATTAAATAAAATACTCCACAAAAAATGTAATTGTGAAAAAAGTTTAATTGTGAAAGTGCAATGGATAAAAACAAATGCATAGCAAATAAGTGTTTCCTTTAAAACCCAGCTGCATAATATATTGGCGTATTAACTTATTTGTAAGCGTTTATTGACTTATAAAAAGAAAATTCGGACACGATAAGTAACACTAGAAAATCAGCAGAAAATATAAAACTAATCCAAATTGTCCACAGTAAGAGTTTATCAAAATAGAAGAAAAAAAGAAACCAATAAAAAACAAAGAAAACCCTAAAAATATAGCATCCTATAAGGGTCGATAAGCCGTTCTAATATCGGAAAATTCATAAATTACCTGTAAGTTTTGTTCTGGTCTATTTTGGGTGGGGATAGTGGCGTGTAGGTACTTTGTGCAAAGGTAAGTGTAAGGTTCCCAGAATTTAATTTTCTATTTATGAGTTGTTATCATGTTTGTATTTGGTTTATTTTTTAGCACGATTGCCGCCTTTAAAAGTAAATTGTATATTGTAAAATTTATTGAGCGTTCGTTTATGTAGTGAAGGAATTGATTTCGGAATATGTGAATAGTCCGCTATCAGCCAATCAGAATTAGTGATTTTTGAGAAGGGAGAATTTAGTGTTTACGGATCGAGAAACGGAAAGATTATGTTGTGTGGGTATCTAATAACCAGTTACGATCGGTGTAATAACAGTATCGTCGGAAAAGGTAGAATTGGTTCCGGTGTTGACTGGTAGCAGTGGGAGGACTTATTTTTTATAAAATAGGGACTTTTTCCTCTATAGATGTTGTGATTGTGATGGTGTTGCTCCTATGATGCAATGCAGAATTTTAGTATAACGACTTTATATATATATATATATATATATATATATATATATATATATATATATATATATAAATGGATGACAAAATAGCTAAATGCAAATCTGTGTGTAATGATGTTTCTTTTAGTCATCTTACAGACTTTCGCATTTTTTTAAATTTATCATTTCTGATTATGAGTTTTCTTTTCTGGCAGAAAGAAATTACTTATCCGGAAGATTTAATAATTTCACGTAATGTACTCTAATTTAGTTTAGCTTTAAAAACAGCATTTTCTTCTTGTTGCAAGGAATGAAAGCCACCACACGCCCATATATGGAGTGTTGTTGCCGCATTTGGCCTGGTACATCTGCTACTAGTCTCTCAGTCTTAGACAGGGTTCAAAAGAGAGTCGCCAACGTAATAGATCCCGCACTGGCAGCTAGGCTCGAACCTCTGTCTCATCGACAAAATATTGCATCCCTCTGCCTGTTTACAAGTATTTTAATGATAGGTGATCCGGATTATTACAAGCCCTAGTACCCCCTCCACATAAATACCCCCGACAAGTAGCTAAATCCCACATCCACATAGTAGAGACCCTCAAAAAGTCTTCTACTCTAATAGTTTCTTCTCTAGGATTGCTAGACTTTGGAATTCCCTTCCAAGTTCCTGTTTCCACGACTGTACTGACATGCAGAAGTTCAAGTGCAATGCAACCAGACATCTTGCTGCTCAACTCCCTACATGGTGTCCTTGCAAATTATGTCCCAGATAGTAGCCCCCTACACCAAAGTGATAATGTGCATTGTTTGGGGGGGGGAATGCAATAAAAATGTCGATTGCTGATTAACTAATCGACTTTTTCTAGCTGCTTACCATAAACTGCAGGAAGATGCCAACGCGATTTTGCGTCAAGTTTTAGATGAGTGCAGAATTTTCAAGACTAAACTCTCAGAATAAAGAATATCTTTTTTTTTTCATTTGTTTCAATTCTTTTCTGCAGATATTCCCTAATAAACTGTACTTTGCCTTTCCCAATTTATTTTCTGAATAAAACCTTTTTTGCCCATTTGAAATCGTGTGGTCACATTAATTTGCTTTTTTTTCTTCTCTAGAGGCTGGACTCGTGAAACCACGTGATACAATGGAGTGTCAAGCGGGTGTAAGACCCGGCCATGGCTCGGAGGCAAGCAGCGACATCAACGGCACGAGTTACACAATGCATGTATGGAAACTAAAGGATTTTTCCTTCCAATCGAAAAATAACGTTAAAGGTAAGAAATAAAAAAACAGATGAGAGCTGTGTAAAAGATAAGGCAATACAACAGAAAAAAAAATATCGAGACGTGCATAAAAATATCGATTTTATTGACAATGAAAGGCAAAGATCAATAGATAATGAAAGTTTTAAAGTGACTAATAACGTCCCAAATGGAAAACAGTGTTATTTTGTCTGTGAGAAGTTAAATAGCTATGTTCGTTTTGGCTGGTGCCGTGTAGGTTTTCGTGTGTCAAGGTATGTAAACCGAAGTATTATAGATATGTATTAGCTTGCTTTTGTTTTATCCCTAAACTTGTAAGTGCGTTTACTGAGCGATGTCTATATTCTGTTGCTATGCGTACAGTAGTTTGTGAATGTCTCTCGTTATGTGTGTGCTACTTGTCGTCGGTTGAGGCAAATTTGAAAGATTTTCTAGCGTATGTCGTCTGAAAGAAAAAATATGCGGACAAAAGGAAAATTGTGTTTGAGCTTGCTTGTATATAAACTGGGCAGGCGTTGTAGATGACGTATACATTAGTTGTTTGTTTTTGTTTTCAATATTTTTCCAATGCGTGTTTGAACCTATATGGTGTGTATGTGTATTTGATGAGTGGCGTTTATATGCTGTCGTTATGCGTATAGTAATATCGATCGTCATCCCGGTGCTATTTGCCGTCGACTTAGTTGCTGAAGTTAATTTGGATGGATTTTTTTTACGTACATCTCGTGTAAAAATTACAAACACGGAAGCTGTGTGCTTCGGCTTTTATATTCCGTATGAAATCAGGCGGTGAATAATATTGTCTGTGATTGGTTTTCAAAATTTGTTTATTTGAAATTTTGTTGATGTTTAAAACCAACCTTCATTATTACTGCTGCGTTTTACTTGTTTGCTTGGGCGACCTTTTGTGCTATTGCGACTCTAACGTTCCAATCAACTAAGAAACTTTAGAGTATCATATCGAAGTTCGAGAGCTGAAAAGTTTCCGTATTGGATAAAATAATATTAGCTAAAAATATTTACATAAGCTATTATATTGAAAGTGCTGCTTGAAGAATGTTGTTTACAATTATGTCAATAACGCTAAATCTCGCGAAATAGACGTCGAAATGCCTGGCAATGGTCAAGATTTTTTTTTCTGGTTCTCTCTCTTTCGGCCTTAAGCACAGAATGCAATTTGAAAAAGGAAAAGGCGGCTGGTTACTTTTAAAGCATCCAAAAAAAAAAAGCAATGAAAATGAATAGCTCCTGTCTTGAGGAAGCACCTCACTTTGACAAGCTACTAAAACTGACTTTCGCTCTTGATTTTAAACGGAAGATTTCCATCAAACCCATTTCCAAGATCGCTGGAAAACTTGTTGGATCACTCTATCATTTCATAAACTACTTCATTCCCGACGCAATCCTTTACCTGTACAAGATGGAGTACAGGTGTCACATCTGGAGAGAAGCTGCTTAGGGCAACCTTTCCTGCCTCGGCACGGTGCAAAACCAGCTTCGAAATCGAGTAGGCGATGTCACTTTCCCTATTCTTACTACGTCTTTGTCACACAAAAGACGTTACAAACCTTTCCCTGCTCTATCGTTCATGTCATGACAGGTGCACGGTTGAGCTGTAACGCATTCACAACTCGTCTAGCAACAACCATTATAAACTATTTCTCTTACTCTATATGTATACGAAAAGTTCATAAGCAAAGTTTCTTTCCTAGAACTTCCCGTTCGTAGAACACAATATCGCTTCTGAGCTAACTACGAGATGGCCTTTCTCAAGTCCAGTGTAAACAAGTTCTTGTTGAGCTGTTCTCTTAAATAATCAAAATCTACCCAATTTCTCCTATTACGGATCATTATGGTGTTTTCTCAACGGCTACATGACAATCATTAACTCTCGATCATTTCTTTCTGTTAGCAATTTCTCCTTCAATGTTAGTGTAACGTTATCAACAAGAGTATTTGTAACGATATCTTGTAATATTACGAACACGCTGTTGGTAACTCTACAAAACCTCATGTTTGCAATTTCATTTTGTTAGTTGAGAGAAGATGCGCCAATATATAGTTTTCGTGCGACTGTGTTTGTCAGTACTGAAGTTATAATTTTGTCAGTTTGTCATAGTATTGCCAGACGTTTTAAAACATTCTACTGTAGCAAAGATCACGTGACATTCATATAGGAACACCGTTAAAACAAGCTGATCATGCAAACTACTCACAGCGGCTCAAATCGCTGCCTTGAATAGCATAAATCCACAATTACACTAGAATGTAAAACAATCCTCCTCTATGGAGGAAACGCTGCTTGAAATCCGTTGCCTATGGGGATAAAATTCTACAAACACTAAACTTGACTATTGAAATATAATTCGAAATAGTCCAAGATAGATTTAAATCACGTTATTATGTTTAAAAAAACGCATGTTTCAGACATTCTGATAAAAAAAACAACAACGACGCTCACCGGGCATGTTTGAGATTTGAAAGCCCAAAAATGTTCGTTGAATTGCGATTGAATGTAAAATATTTAATCATTAAGATTAATACACGTCACTTTGCAAGTCTGTAATCTGAAAAATGTAGAATCTTACAAAGTATTGTTTGCCTTGTTTAAACATCAAGTCTGAACATTTGAAGATATGCTAAGCCTCAGAAAATACTCATTACTCCTGCCAACCGCTTTAGAGTAATGCATGTCCGACCATTATCGGAACATAACAGACCGCAAAAAATAAGACAAAGGGATCGTAAAACGATTTTTTATCAAAACATTAAAAGAAGAGCACTGTGGCCTGCAATATATGCTTGGGTAGTCGCGTTGGCATTCTCCTGTAGGGTTGCCTCAGGCAATTGGCAATAAACTAACCCTTTTTTCAAAGAGAAAAATAAGGCCTGGGATGATAAGCACAGGACCAGCAACAAACTGCAAAAAGGGGAAAGGCCATCTCAGAAAAAGGAATAAATCACTCGGCAGCGCACCTGCGCAGTGTTTCCACCCGACGAACGTTGGTTACGTACAGCTAGTATCTTATAAATACTTTTGTTAGACATATTTGTTCTTTTTCTGGTCTTGTTCAAGTGGTACACAAGTCGATGTGCGGTTATAATAGGAAAGGGAGCTGTGAAATGTAGGGACCAAGCTGGTTGCTATTCATCCATGTTTTGTTTGGCATTCCTTCAAGGGCGTATTCTCAACATGTTCCTTGTTTTTCGGTGTCCCGTTCAGCACGCAGCGAAAGAGAACAACAACAGTGAAAAATCACGTGGTGGGTTTTCAGAGTTTCTTCTTTTTTTTCACTATTGTAAGGAAGATGGTTAAGGTAGTCAGGAGGTGGATCTCTCGCACATCGCCTGACATCCGTCAAGCTCTATTGAGTATCCAAAGTATCTTGGATTTTGAAGAACTCTCTCTCTCTCTCTCTCTCTCTCTCTCTCTCTCTCTCTCTCTCTCTCTCTCTCTCTCTTTCTTTCTCTCATTCGCTCTCTCTCTCTTTCTCTTTTTCTCGCGTACACTTAACCCTACGTTATTTCGCTTTTTTCAAAGTATGGCAAATTTTAACTATACTTCTTTCTTTTAATTCCCATTATTGGTACCGAGATCACTCTATTATAATTACACAGAGTAATATGTTTACTGTCTACTTTTACTAATTTATCAACAAGAGCTCGGGGTCTATTTTTTTTAAGTTAGCGACCTTTATGCACGCCTGTTTTCAATCCTCAGCCTTTATTAACTTTCTCATGTTAAATAAACTAACATAACATGTTTCCACTTTATGAATTTTAAGCGGGAACGCAGATTCCATGATTATGTTGAACAACCATTGATCGAATGAAATGTATTCATTTAAGTATCCAATCGATCGTAGTAATTTCAGAATATATATAGTAACAATACGGCATAATCAAGTTGACACACCGGTTCCCATCAGATCACCGAATTTAAGCAATGTTGAGCGTGGTCATTACTAAAATGAGTGACCATTTGGGAATTCCAAGTGTTGTATGTGTATTATCTTGGCATTGTTTCCAGTTAGTCTTAGGCCTCTCCTTGCTAATACACCTAACCAGTACCGATTCAGGAGATGACACCCCGTGAACATAAGAGGCCAATAGA
This sequence comes from Euprymna scolopes, assembly GCF_053919585.1. Classification (NCBI taxonomy): domain Eukaryota; kingdom Metazoa; phylum Mollusca; class Cephalopoda; order Sepiida; family Sepiolidae; genus Euprymna; species Euprymna scolopes. The sequence goes on from NC_136486.1 coordinate 17,341,317, forward strand.
AGACCAAGAAAAAAATGGAGGGACGATCTGATACAACACATGGGTCCCAGATGACAACAGATATCTCGGGACAGAGTCTGGACAGAGATAGATGACTAAAATCCAAGGAGGGATTCCACATTGAGTGATAAAACCTTTATTGATTGATTGATTGATTGATTGATGTATAATATATATATATATATATATATATATATATATATATATGACTACTTCATTTAATCACATAAATTAAGATACAAAAGTATTATTTTATGCGTAAACGTTAAGTATTTACTTCAAAAGTGCTCAATACGTAGGTAGAGATAAGTAGTAAGTGATAAAATATATATGGCAATTAAACTACACTGAATATTCCGCGTTTTATCTACGCTAGGATTCGTCAGGCTTATGTGAAGAGTTGTGGTTGTCTCGCGTTTTTATGCACGCACTTTCTATATGTATATATATATATATATATATATATATATATATGAAATAAAATGGAGGTGGAAGGACCTGGATACTCAACGTTTCGCCCGATTTATGCGGGCTTCTTCAAGAGGGATGGTCATTGACGAGAGAGTCGGAGGATTGGGGCTATATATAATGATGGGGGAGAGCAGCGTGTTTTCTTTATGTAAATTAGATGTCATATATACATGTATATACATTTTATGAGAGAAGAACTAATTAGAGTATATATATATATATATATATATATACATGTATATGTATATATATATATATACATATATATATATATAACGGGATATATATATATATATATATATATATACACATGTATATATATATATCCCGTTTATATTATAATACTTAATTTGCCGCAGATTGTCATAGCAAAGGTCAATACAAAATTTAAGCCAGATGGGCTCAGTAGTTTCCAAACAAAGTGGAAGTGACAGACAAACAGTTCGACAAACAGACAAACATAAATGCAATAAATAAATATATAGAGAGAGAAAGTATAATAAATAAATATATATATATATAGAGAGAGAGAGAGAGAGAGGTGAGACTAGTTCATTTCACCGAGTTTGCACAGAAGTGCTAGTATAATGACTAAACAATTTTCAGACTTTAAAATACAAAGTCATTGTTTATCAAATATATAATGTAAGTTGAAGAAACTCCCAACTAAAAAATGTCCTCTATCCGGAATTTGAATGCTACCCGCCTTACCCCAAGATTTGCGAATTAGTAAAGTGGATCTGTCTTAATCGTGCGCCGTGAAAGGACAGAAAATATACCATCGGGTTACTTAAAACTATGGACGACTGAAGGAAAAATATGGCAGAAGCATCGAGAAGAAAGAAATATGTAAATAAACGAAAGAAAAAATATGTGAGAAACGAAAGAAAAAAAAAAGAAATGTGTACATAAAACATAGTAAACATGTAAATGAAAGAAAGAAAGAAATATGTCTCAGTACAAACCAATATATCTTCCGTGTGCCATGAGTAAGTTGCTGGAATCTGTCTGAAATGGAGAAGCAGTCAACCACCTCAGCAAAAATAACCTTCTTAGTGGCATGCAATACGGTTTCCGTTCTACTAGATCTACAGCAGATGTGCTTACGATTATATCTCATAGGATTAACGAATATCTCGATGGAGGCTTCTTTCTAGGGAAATTGCTCTTAACATATCAAAGGCCTTTGATAGGGTATGGCATAAAGTTCTACTTCACAAAATCCCCAGCTATGGTATAGCTGGAAATGTCTTCTTAATTATTAAATCATTTTTCTCTGATATGTTCTTAAGAGTAGTGGTTGATGTGCAGAAATTATAGTATTAATGCTGGAGTCCCTCGGGGGTTCATCCTGGGTCCAACTCATTTCCTGATCTACATCAATGATCTTCAAAATCACACCCTTAGATTATTCGTAGACATTTATGCTATGGCAGCACATAAAAGGCCGTAAACGACCAAGTTCTCTCTGATTCTCTCTCCTCTGATTTTAAGCACGTGATACAATGGGGGAGATGTGACTGGTTACTTTTAATGCATCTAAAACTAAGCTTCTGTCTTTATATCATCAACGTCCCGATCCTCGTCTCGCATCAATTGAAACGAATGGCTGCTTGCTTAGGGATGTTCCATGTTTTGACAAGCTTCTGGGCTTGACCTTTACTCTTGATTTGAAATGGAATACGTACATCAAATCCGTTGCTAAGGTCGTTGGAAAAATAGTGGGATCCTTCTATCGATCCAGTAGATATTTCACTGCTGGTGCAATTCCTATTTAGATAAGATCGAGGTACGTTTAAGGATGGGGTATTGTTGGCACGTCTAGGCAGGAGCTGCTAGAAAGGACTTATCCTGCCTTGACAGAGTTCAAAATAGACTTCGTAGCCTTGTAGAAGATGCCCTTTTCTCTTCCCTTCAACATTTTTCTCATAGAAGAAACGTTGTGAGCCTGTATCTGATTTATCGTTATTTTCTTGGCAAGTGCTTGACTGAGCTTCAATCTATGATCCTCCCTCGCCAAACTTTCACAAGGAACACTCGTATATCTGAAAACATTATCAATAATTTGCCCTACTCTTTATCCGTGCCTAAACCTAAACGTAGATTTCATGAACAAAGCTTCTTTCTTAGAACTGCACACCTGTGGAACTGTCTTCCGTTTGCCTGCTTTCCAGCTGACTACAATATAGTTGTCTTCAAGTCCAACGTAAACAAGTTCTTGATGAGCCGTTCCCCAAACTTACACTACTAACGATTGCTATAATATTGTCCCATTGACTACTGTACACTCATTAGCACTTATGCTCGAGTGGCCTCTGGGCCTTGATAAGTGCTGACTCCAATATAAAAAATATAAACTAAAGAGAAAAATATATTTAAAAAATACAACTAAAAAAGAATATATATATATATATATATATATATATATATATATATATATATATATATAAAGCACGAAAAAAGAAACAGAAATGTTAAAGTGTAAAAAAGGAGTCTTAAAGAAAGCGTAATAAAAGTAAGCAAAATAAAGAAAAAAATAAAACGGGCGAAAATAACAAACTATCTAGTGTTGAATGGGAAAAAAAGAAGAAAAAATAGAGCGAAAGTAAAGAAAGGAAAAAAAGAAAAAGTAATACCGAAAAAAAAAGATACGGAAAGAAAACAAAGTGTAAAGTTAGAAAAAAAAAGAAAGGAAAATATAGACAGATAAAAGAAATAAAATAAGCTTGTGAAGAAAAAGTAGTAAGCAAGCAAATAAAGTCGGAAAAAATGAGATAATGGATAAAAAAAAGTAAGGGGTGTAAATAAATAAATAATGGAAAAGGTGTAAGGAAATAGAAAAATGTAAATAAAAACGGTAAAGACTGTAAAAAAAGAGGACGAAAACAGATTAAAGTAGTAAAATAAGAGTGTTTGTAAGATAAACGAAAACAAAAGGAAGAAAGAAGCCAGGACTTTAAAGACATATAACAAAGTAAGGAGCAAAAATATATAGAAGAAGTAATGACTAAAATGACAAATAATGAAATAATGACTAAATTACATACAAAAAATAATGACGAAATGACATATAAGAAACAATAATTAAATGACATATAGATATATAATGAGTACAAAGAGATATAAAGAAATAATAGCTAAAATAACAATAACGAAATAATGACTAAAATGACAAATAAAGAAATAATGGCTAAAATGTCATGCAAAAAAATGATATACAAAGAAATAATGAATACAATGACGTATAAAGAAGTAAGAACTAAAATGATATATAAAGAAATAATTACTAAATGATATATAGAAATTATGACTAAAATGATAAATAAAGAAATAATGACAAAAATGACATATAAAACAATAATTAGTACATTTAGGTATAAAAGAAGTGAGGACTTAAATGACATATAATGACATAATGACAAAAATGACAAAAACAGAATAATAACTAAAATGCAAATAACGAAATATCGACTAAAATGACATACAAAAAATAATAACTTAAATGAGTATAAAGAAATAATGACTTAATGACATATAAAGAAATAATGACTAAAATGACAAATAACGAAATAATCACTAAAATTATATATAAAGAAATAATTACTACAATGACATACAAAATATAACAACTAATCGACATATAAAGATAATAATAACTAAAATAATGAGTACAATGACATATAAAGAAATAATCACTAAAATGACATATATCTAGAAGTAATGATTAAAATGGCATATAAAGAACTAATGACAAAATGGCAAATAAAGTAATAATTACGAAAATGACAAATAATGTAATAATGACTAAAATAATATATGAATAAATAATGAGTACAATGACGCATAAAGAAATAATAACTAAAATAACATATAAATAAATAATAATTAAAATGACATATAAAGAAATACAGACTAAAATGACAAATAGGGAAATATTGACTAAAATGATATATAAAGAAATAATAACTTAAATGATATATAAAGAAATACGAACTAAAATGACAAATAACCAAATATTGACTAAAATGACATATAAAGACATAATAACTAAAATGATATATAAGGAAATAATGACTAAAATGACATATAAAGAAATACGGACTAAAATGACAAATAACGAAATATTGACTAAAATGACATAGAAAGAAATAATAACTAAAATGATATATAAAGAAATAATGACTAAAATCACAAATAACGATATAATCAATAAAATGATATATATAGAAATAATTACTACAATGACATACAAACTATAATAACTAATCGACATATAAATATAATAATGACTAAAATGAGATATAAAGAAAAAATGAGTACAATGACGTATAAAGAAATTATAACTAAAATGACGTATAAAAATAATGACTTAAATTACAAATAATGACGTATTAATTAAATGAGATATAAAGAAATAATTACTAAATGACATATAAAGAAAAAATGCGTACAATGACGTATACAGAAATAATGACGAAAATGACAAATAGCGAAATATTTACTAAAATGACAAATAATGAAATAATGACTAAAATGACGTATACAAAAATAATGACTAAAATGACATATGAAGAAATAATGACTCAAATGACGTATACAGGAATGATGATTAAAATGTAATATAAAGAAATAATGACTAAAATGACGTATACGGAAATAATGACTAAAATGACTTTTAAAGAAATAATTACTAAAATGGCGTATACAGAAATAATGACTAAAATGACAAATAACGAAATAATCACTAAAATGATATATATAAGAATTAATTACTACAATGGCATACAAAATATAATAACTAATGACCAAATGACGTATACAGAAGTAAGGACTAAAATGACGTATAAAGAAAGAATGACTAAAATGACGTATACAGATATAATGACTAAAATGACGTATAAAGAAAGAATGACTAAAATGACGTACACAGATATAATGACTAAAATTACGTATACAGAAATAATGACTGAAATTACGTACACAGAAGTAATGACTAAAATGACGTGTCCAGAAATAATGACTAAAATGACGTACAAAAAGTGACTAAAATACATATAAAGAAATATATATACAGAAATAATGACTAAAATGACAAATATTGAAATAATGACTCAAATGACGTATACAGAAATAATAACTAAAATGACGTATACGGAAATAATGACTAAAAGACTTTTTATCGAAATAATGACTAAAATGGCGTATACGGAAATAATAACTAAAATGACAAATAACGAAATAATCACTAAAATGATATATATAGAAGTAATTACTACAATGACATACAAAATATAATAACTAATCGACATATAAAGATAATAATGACTAAAATGATGTATACAGAAATAATGACTAAAATGACATATAAAGAAGTAATGACTAAAATGACATACAAAAAAGTTACTAAAACACATATAAAGAAATAATGACTAGATTGCGTATAAAAATCTTAGCTAAAAATAAATATAAACAATAATGACTAAAATAAAATTCAAAGAATAATGGCTAAAATTAGGGGTAAACATGAAGAAACAATATATGTGAAGGGAAACGAAGAACAAAATAATGAAAGAAAGAAACAGAAAGAAAAAATAAAGATTTTAAGGGGAAGACGAAAATGCAAGAGAAAGAAAGAGGAAAGAATGGCAGAAAAACAGAGAAAGTACGAAAAATTGTTGATTTGAATAAATAAAAACAAAGAAACGTAAATGCAAAATGGACATATAGAGAAATATTAACTAAACTTCCGAAAGGGAGGTAATAATAAAAACGTTTGCTGAAAGGTTTATACGAACCAAAATAAATTTTAAAAAAAACGATAAAGAAAAAAGAATAAAAAGATGATGAGAAAAAGAGTGTAAAGAGCAACTAATAAGAAAGAAAATTTGTGTGTGAAAATGACGGAGTAAAAAAGACAGAAATTAAAAAAAAAGAAAGCAAATAGGTCGTAAAAAAAGAGAAATAGAAAGAAAGAACAAACAAATAATCTAGACAGAAGAATAATTGCAAGAATAAGAAAGAGAAAAGAAGGAAAGAAAGAATAAAGAAAAAGAGAAATAAAGACAAATGAAAGAAAAGAGTACTGATAAATATATATATAAAGCAAAATGAAACCAGTAATATGTCTAGAAAAAAGCAATAATCTCTTTGTTTATGCTTGTGTCTGTGTGTTTGTTTTGTTTGTTTTTTTTCGTTCGGTTTAGAATAAACACTGTTATGCGGCCTTTTGCTCCGTATTGTATCGCGTACAGAAGAAAAATGTTGGCAATGTCTTCATACGTCCTGTTTTAACGAATTTAACGAATTGTGGCTTCTGCTCTATTTTTCCTTTTTTTATTGTTTGTTGACGCCATTTCATTTGATTATTTTGTCAATGGGTAACGAGCGTTCAGACAGGTAGACAACAAAGGCCAAAATGTCACAATTTTTAGATGCACATTCTTTCAATGTCCCAATTTTAACTAAATATTTGACATGTATTTTATGGGATTTTTTTTTTTAATAAATAGATTAGACTTATTTATTGAGTTTATTTACTTATGAATAATACCCATGGCGCAATGGATAAAAGTTAAAGATATAACCATTTCTAAGCGACAATCTTCTTGGGGATCATGGTTCAATCATTATTATGGCCAACAATTATGAAATACTTAAGACATCTACGCGGCTACGGCTGTCAGAACGAGAGCAATTTACTCCTTCGAAATAAAGGGTTCTGTTAGAAATTCTGGAAAGATTCCCGAGGTCGACATAAAGATCCCCGAGTTCGATGAGACGCACTTGAAGCAGTAATGAGGTTATATTGCCCGAAAAAACTGTGAGAATAACATTTAAGATGAGACTAGTTGTTCGAAAATTCCAAATAATTCTATAAAGGCATCGAAGTTAAGCAATGTTGATCTTGGTCAGTAATAAAGTGGGTGACTGTTTGCGAATACTAGATATTGTGTGTAAAAACCGATTCTGGTGCCGTTACAAGCCGATGGTCGACTATAAATCTAAGAGTACAATAAGCAGTCCTGTTCGTTGTGATCTGCACCAACCAGATACTGGCTGGCTATAGCAGATTGGTTTTAGATTCAAAACCAAACCAGTGTTACATAGAAACGTCGTGCGTCTGATTACCCAGTGAATGTGAGGATTTAGAAAGGCAGGGAATGCCACGGGGCTGCTCAGGCATTTTAGACCAGCTGCCCTTGTAATTGTTCGATGGATTCTCAACATCACACCTCACCTTATCTCTAACTTCCTACTAGGAAGGTGAGTAATATGTTAAGGCCACAGACCGAGCTGATAAGCATACAATCGCCTGCAAAGAGAGATATCTATCGATAATTAATTTCTTGTAGTGTTGCAATTTTGTAAGCAATAAATTATTGAAAGAAATGCATTAATAGTTATTAATGATTTCTTTGTTTGCACGTATTTTTGCCGAGAAGAATGTGAGTTAAGAGCGTTTTTTTTCTTTCTTTTTTTTCTGTGCCACAAATCTGCACTTAGGTTTCATCAAGTGTATAAATATTGGTATTTTATATGTGGGTGGACAAGAGTGTTAGACAATGTTTTCTTATTCTAACAAGCCTCAGATACATATGAATATAAATAGACAATGGCGGACAGATACATATATAAATAGTATGTCTCATAAGTAAACTACGAGGCAGTTTACAAAAGTAATGCCTGTATGGATCAGAGGGATTGCAAATTGCATTGTTATGAGGGCTAAACATACGCATTACATGACCTGAACATTTCATCTCTCTGTTGCAGATATTGACGGTATGAGACTCTAAGAAAGCAACTCCTGTCATGGACGTACGTCATAAGCAGAGATGAGTCATTAATTCTTCTCTGCAGAAAAAATTGAACCGATCAACATTATCCAGCGCCAGATGAATGTTTACGAAGCCGATGTAGTTTATGTCAGCAAAGTTAGGAGATGGACCTATCGTAGAAATAAGCAGTAAATAAAAAATAATAATTATGAATGAAAAAATATATAGAAAAATTATTTATATTTATTGTTTACTAGCAGGCCATCCGGCGTTGCCAGGTCGTAAAATACGCAGGAATATTATATTTTGATTTGTATAAACAATGGACCTTCGGAGCTCCACAGTGGATCCAGTGTTTCTTAGATCATCAGAGAATGATCACGGCACGCTGTTTTGGTCTCTCTCTCTCTCTCTCTCTCTCTCTCTCTCTCTCTCTCTCTCTCTCTCTCTCTCTCTCTCTATCTCTCTCTCTCTCTCTTGCTTACAGTGTATAGCCGTGGCGATCCCACTCCTCTCGGAGTCCTCTATTTACTTGTTCAAACATGAGTTTTACTGCCTGATGATGTGCAGTACCACTAGTTGCATATTGTCTCCTTTAAGAGACTTCCTTCTTCCCAGATGTTATAATCCCTCTTTAGCTCTATAAATAGCGACGCCTTCTATGCTGTTTTTTTGCACGTCTTCTTCTAATCGTTAAATCTCATTATGAGAGAAACTCAGTTCCTGCTTAAAAACAGTGGAGAAACGTTCGATCAACATATCCTCTCGATCCAACCCCCAAGTGACTTAAACACTGTTGTATTGTTGGTATCATAAAAGGGGTACCGACGTATGATCGTCTACATGTTGCTGTCTATTTGTTATATATTCATATCTAATTATTCATATGCAGTTGTGTGTGTGTGTGTGTGTGTGTGTGTGTGTGTGTGTGTGTGTGTGTGTGTGTGTGTGTGTGTGTGTGTGTGTGTGTGTGGTACATGTATTTTGGACATACCTTCATGCGTCGTTGATCTTGTTCACCTGGAATTCATCTTGTTCTTGGAGGGGAGACTGGAAACTTGTTTTGGACGAATATTTATTCACTCCAAGACGATGATTGGTTTTATATAGTTTTTATTCACCTTCCAGGTGTCGATTGCAGAAGAATGGAACGTGAATGTCTTTGCTTACGTGGTTACTTCAAGGTCTTATTTTCACACACGTCAGCTCCTCCCCCCCCCAGTGATGGGGAGAGGACGGCCTGTTAAGCCATCCGATCGTCTTTACGTCCAAAACCCAACTCACTGGCTCCAGCTAACCTGATCACGTGACCCACACGCAGATCCGATCAGCTGACCCCCACTTCCGGTAAAACGTGTCTACAATATGATTTACCATATTTCTTTCTTATGTTCGATCTATTTCCTAACATTACTTTCCACCCTTGTTCTTCACATCTCTCAATCAAGCTCTCATATATCCCTTCTGCATCAAAATTTGACTCCAAAGATATTGTTAATAGGTGAACCACCTCTTTTTTTTTTTTCATTATATATTACAATATTAGGTATTTGCAGTGTCGCTACAATGGGAAAAACTAGAAATTCATCAAAATCTGAAGTAATTTCTCACTTGACATTCCATCTTTTATCAGCTTGCTTCACTCGACCTCCTCCTGATCTTTTTGACTTTTCTTCTGCTTTTTCAAATTTCACCTCTTTCAATAATCCATTCTGTGGTAGCTTCCGTCATTTATCTCATCCAATTTCTTTTTCAACGCATCACTGATCACTCTGAGAACCTGTTTGTGTCTCCAAGTAAACCTACCACCCTTTAGACTAAGCACGCAATGTGACAGGATGTGCTTGAGCGTGCACCTATTCTCATCTGTTATCGACCACCTAACAAGGTTTACTGGTGAACGTATCGCATCATAGGTTGACCTGATCAAGAAACTGCTTCTTGCTGGCTTCCAATTCAACAGCTCCATCCATGTTAGTTTTCTTTCAGCTACCGCTTCTTGCCATGCCAAACATTGACTTTGCTGCGCACAACCCACCAGGTGCAATCGACTTTTCTCACTTGCTTCACTATTGCATCCCATTTGTCTTTGGCTGAACTAGCTGCAAATTTTGCGATCTTTTGAATACCGTAGCATCATGACTGTCCTCGCCTTTCCAGCTTTTTACTCCTCAATAAGTGATGTTATGGGAAACTCTAGGAGGATTCATTTACCATACAATGCTGAATTAATGCATTTTTGTAGTCCCAACCACCTTCTCTGCACTTCTTTTCTCAATCATTTCAACTCTAGATACTGTAACCTCATAAATCATTAGTGACCAAAGCAGTCTAGGATAGAGATCAAATTCTAGGTACCATAGCTGGAACTTGCCCGACAACTTGGATCCTTCAATGCTCAAAAGGCCTTCCACTGCATCATTGTAAATCTACACTCCCTGACTCCTATCTGATAGGTTACCTTGATATAACCGCCCAAGACTTTTTTACCGGTTCCTCCATGACAGTCAGGATGGGATCCCCAGCGATTGTAAACCCAACTTCTTTCTGGGTACTTTTTTGAATGTCCAGCTGCAAGATTTTGTGTCTTTAAACTTTATCCATGAACACTGAATAATACTGTCATGTCTTTTGAGCACCCGTTTTGAAACTTCTGATTTTGAAACCACTGTAATATCATCCATAAAGGCGTGTAATGAAGTTTCTACACTAGCACCACTAGTTTCTGTTGGCTTGAGTATTATTTCTATAACTAACACAAACAAAACCACTGATATTGTGCATCCTGCCGCAATGCCTACTTCCAGTCGTTGCCACTTAGTTGTGAATTTACTTGTTGTGAATCTTATTACAAATTTATCATAGTAATCCATCAGCAATTGATGAATCACCTTAGAGATCCAAAAATGTTCCACAGCTAGTTTCAATACTTTGTGTGGCACTGATCCATAGGCAATTGCCAAATCTAGCCAGATAATTGACAGGTTCTCTTTGCCATTCTTTGCTTGATCTATAGAATTTCAAATCGAATATGCATTTCAACACATCCGGCCATATCTGAAACCCCTGCTTTCTGGACAGACTCATCACTATACTCGTTCCTCTGCACAAAGTCCATTACTTGACCTGCAAAGACCCAAAAAATATTTTTCCATCAACGTTCAGAGGTTATATTGGTCTAGACTCTTCAATGCCTTTAGACTCATCCTCTTTTCGACAGATATGTTCCTTCTGAGAAATACCAATACTCCACCACTTCTCCTCCTTCCACATTTTCGTCAAAAAGATGAAAAGCTGCTTCCGAAGCCTAGGCATTGCTTTTAGAGCTAATAGTTTATGCTATCATTTCCAGGAGAACTCTTGCTTCTTTCTTTTTTAATGAACCTCTCCACCCCCTTCGGTCTTCATATTACTCTGATCAAATAGGACACCTAGTCGAGTTGTTTTTTTTTAGCCTGTTTTTTAATAGTTCCCTTCTTGGTAGTAAAATAAAAATAATACTCGAGCTGAGATCGAAACCAAAAACTTATTACATTGAGTCAAGTACGATAACCATTAGGTCATTTTGACACGATCTTTTAGATGTGTTAACATAATGAATCTGTCATGTGAACCATTCATGTATGCGCATAAAACAGTTAGCAAACAGATAAAAAATAATTCGACGGCGCCCACGCACTAACTTTTCAATTTTGACCTCTTAACAGCCCGTTTTCCCGGAAAAAAAAAACGATTAAAAAGATTTTCACATGGGTATATTTTTCAAGTTCATTTCGTGAATTGCTGCCAAAATGATGCTTGGAACATAGTTGTAAGTATAGAAGATAAAATATCGTTATGATCTAAAGGCGATTAACGATATAGCTCACGGATACCGCCATGATAGACTAATTGGAAGGAAACAAATATTTACTATCATTAATCAACCAACCAAGATGGCGTCGTTCAAAAATGTTATATTCGTCTTCTCCGATTTGGTCCAAAAAAGAGTAATAGTACAAACGATGGACATAGGGGAACGGGACATTATTTATTTTCTACCCATCTTTTATCCACATCCTCAACATATTATCTCTGTGAATATAACCTCTCTTTGTACCTCTACTCGTATCTCTCGCACTCCCAAAATGGTTGCTATACCATTCTTTGTCAAAAGATATTTATCCGTTCTTCGTTCTATAAACTGTTAAATATATCTACAAGTATATATAACTCATTATATACACATCAACAAGAGAAACATATTAGAAGACGTCACACACATAAAATAGACGATGCGTTAACAAGATAAAGAGACTCATTATAGAAAACACATATACACACCCGTTATATAAACCAGTACACGAAATATCTACATAGCCTATCACCTACACTTTTTCTTTTATAAGACATTATTATTGATCGCTCCCTCCTCTATTTTACCAACTTTTACCTTCATTCTGGACCTTCATATATTCCCTTGCTTACCATGGGAAACCCCCAAATAGTTACCCTATCTATAATTTACATAATTCTAATATCTCGTTCTAACTGCAATGTATCCCTTTCTTATGCTATCAATTACACAAATTCCTTACCTAATATTATGTTCTCTCTCTCTCTTCTATTTTCAAATATTTGCACATTTCTCTCCTAATATCTCCTCTCTTATGTAGCCTAAGCTAGATGTCCATTAGATGTACCTTAACCCCTTCTTTCTTTTTCTGAAGAAAAGCATTGGGCTTCGAAATGCTTAGGTATAAAGAGCATTTATAAACCCTTCTGCCATTGATTCCGTGACCTTATCTGAACTGATAAATAAATGTATATACACTAGTATATATTTTTATTTTATCAAAATTTTCTTAATATACATAAGCCCCCCCTCTTAAATGTTGAGCTTTATTATCTTGACAAGTCTCCACTTAAAGAATCCTTCATTATTCCTTTAATCCTATATATATATATATATATATATATATATATATATATATATATATATATATAGAGAGAGAGAGAGAGAGAGAGAGAGAGAGAGAGACTTATATTTGGGAAAAAAAGATTCCTGCAGCGTGTTCCATTGTTTTTTTTTATTTTCGGAAAGTTTAGATGACATAAGTTATCGGTACCGTCGGTTTCAAACCTGATAATATGGTACCGTTTTAGATCTCCAAATAAAGTCGATACTCATCTCTCATATACATAACATGTTGTTATTTTTAATACAGACAATAGTAGCGTTAGTACGCTGCATTAGTATTCAGATCCATTTTCAAAGTGGTGAGAGTTTCCTACTTTGCACGAAAATATCATCTAACGCGGTTAAATGTACATTTTACTTTTCACTTTTTAATTTCCATTTTCGTTCCTTCGCACTTTTACTTCCTTAACGCCTGAAGATGATTCGTAGACGAATCGAAAGCGCTCGTGACAGTAACTACTATGGAACCTTTATTAATATTTTCTATTTTGATATAAAAAAGATTATACAGAAAATCGAAAAATTAAAAAAAAAAAAAAAAAGAATCATAAAGCAAAGTGTCTCCGTTGCATTTAATAATGTTATTTCGATACTGATTTGCACTCAGCAAGGATCCCCCCCCAAAAAAAAACCTTTTCAAAAAATCTCCACTCTTTGCCTCCAAGATCGTTCTCCCACTGTATATTTCCTCTGTTGTCGTATTTTCATTTTATTTTCTTTCTTTTTTTTTGGTGTCACTTGGCTATTTTAATTTTTATATTTTTTACTTATTTTTTATATCCATTTTTTATTTCCATTTTATTCCCTTATCTTTATTGTCCTATATTTAATTATATATATATATTCCGAAACTATATTAAAGATGTTATTTGGATCCGTAAATTCCATTTAATTCACAATTATCGTAGGGTCTGCATTCTCGCTGGATATGCATCAACAGAAGATACTGCATTATACTTATAACTTGGAAATTAGAGAAATTAAAATGTAAGAACAGACAGTTTATTTGGAATGTATGGGTTTTGCACAGAAATGCTCAAGGACCTTCATTAATCCCCGTGAAATGTAAAAAAAAATAATAATAATAATATAAACTATGGCATGTGAGTAAATGGATACGGTTTCATTATTCAATCTAGTGTAACGCTAGGTCTCCTTGTTAGTTTGTGGATATGAACTAATTGCATGAATAATGTGACATCACTAAGATAAATAGGCAATAAGGGAGAAGGCGTGCAATATGAGGCTAGTTGCAGAGAATGACAAACGCAGATTTAAGGCGTTTTACTGCACTGAATTGAGCGATCGACGTAGATGCGCTTATCTGAAAATCAGACATGGAACGTGAGTTTACTGCGCACGCATTCACCTCTCACTGCCCCGCCTCTCTCTCTCCCTCTCTGTCTTTCTCGCTTTCACTCTTGCTCTCGTTCATTCGCTGACTCTCGCCATCTATCGCGCTCTCTCTCTCTCTCTCTCTCTCTCTCTCTCTCTCTCTCGTTCTTCCTCTCGTTTCGTATGTATTATTCTGAGAACGGAGATGACGTAAGCAATATAGTGGCTTTTGAAACAACCCAACGGTGGCTTGTCAGTAAATCTTGTGATGTTGACCACGTTCCAAGCAATCCAGCGAGTCAACGATGCAGTAAACAAGCGGAGAAGTCAGGAGACATAAAAACAGAAAAGTGAAATTAAATACAATAATAATAATAATAATAATAATAATAATAATAATAATAACGAAAACAAAACATTCGGAAATTGCCAAAGAACTTAATGGAATACGGAACCTGACGAAAATCAACATGATACGAATAATTGTATGAGCACTAGGAACAGTACTAAAAAAACTTGGGAAAAATTAAGATAAATTAGAATTGACGGGAAACTGAGATTATGCAACGAACAGTAATGCTGCAGACAGCTGAAATCTTAAGGAAACCCCTTGAGTGCAGAAACTAGTCCACATGAGTGGCAAATTCTAACCGGGCATATATAAACTGTAACAGAAATGAAAAAAGGGTCTATTACCCTTCTCACTCTCCCTTTCCCTCTCCCCCTCCACCATAAAAAACTGGGGGCAGCGCGACTGGCACTGCACCAAATAGTAAAAGGATCAAGGAGGATGGAAAGACCTAGGAGAGAAAGCACTAGCCAGACCTCTTCTGGGTGAGTACAAATAGGACTGGTACCTTGAGGAGGCTTATTGTCACCCAAATTCTTATGAAGACCAATGATCGCTGCCAACGAGAAATCAATGGTAAGCGGCTGTTGCGAAAACACAAATTCATTTGCAAAGGTTATCGAAAGATGTGGAGATTACTGGAATTGTGAGGTGACTTGTCATTTAAACTCCGGAGAACATCACAAGCTGTCCTCAAAAATAAATATTTGAAGAGGGATTGTGTGACTACTCATAATATAATAAATAATAATAAAAGTGAATGTGCGTCTTTCCGGCGTCAGGATTATGATTTCGGGTAAAACAGAAAAGAAGTTAAAGCGTGAAAGAATTTGTTTTTCTTTTTTTATCGATTAGTTTTGTCTTTTTATCCTACTAATACAGTTTGTACAACTGAAGACCTAAGCTTACATAATGTTTTTTTTTGTTTTTTTGTTTGTTTGTTTTTTTAAAAACTTTGTATCTGTTGTATGTTGGTAGTCCACCGAGGATAAGGCACAGTAGGGGCATGAAATGTCCGTAGTTTGTATCACTGCTGTTCATGCTCTGTAGCACTCATCTCTGACAGCAACGACCTTCAGGCGACGAAGATACTCAGACGTGACAATAGCTTTGTGGACGGTGTCTCGCCAGTTTAATCGATCACTGGTACAGTCTTACAATTTCTTTGGTCCAACTTCGCACAACTGTAGATTGGTCTTGACTATGTCCTTGTAGGAATTTTTGGTCGACCATGGTTTCTCTTTCCTTTCCGAAGTTCTCCGTACAAGCGCCTTGGCATACGGTATTCTCCCATGTGGATGATATGACTTGCCCACCGCAGTTTAGCCCTGATGAACATACACTTTATGGTTGATAATTTGGCTTGGTCTAGGACCTCAAGATTTGTAATACGATCCCGCTATCGGATTCTAAGGACGGCACGTTGAGTACGCATGTGGAATTTCCCCATTTTTTAATATGTTACTATTGATCCAAATTGCATAAAATTGTATAGTTTACCTTGGATTTAAATTACATAAGTTTATACGTTTAAACGGCTCCGTTAAGTCTTGACAGGCCACGGATACCCATTTTAGGGTACGTGCACGTGAAAATTTTGTGACGAGAATTGTGCAATATTCAACCACACCTCTTCTGAGTCAACACTGTTTTTCATACCAGTTGCAAATATATATATATATATATGTGTGTGTGTGTGTGTGTGTGTGTTACTGTCGACGGGGAACAATGCGGAGAGCACATACAATACCTAGTATAACCAGATGGTAACCCATCTGGCGCTAGTCGAGCTTATCGTTGCTTAACTTCCGTGATTTGACGAGAACTGGTGTCAATGTGATTTTGCTGTATATTATACGTTTTTCTGTTGATCTAAATTTATATAATTTTATATATTTTACAATTGATTCAAAATTCATACCTTTGTATATTTTACCATTGGTCCAATTTAAATAATTTTGTATATTTTATCATTAGTCCAATTTAAAACATTTTGTATATTTTGCCATTGGTCTAATTTAAAATATGTTGTGTATTTTAGCATTGGTCTAATTTAAATAATTTTGTATATTTTATCATTGGTCCAATTTAAATAATTGTGTTAATTGTACCATTGGTCCAATTTAAATGATTTTGTATATTTTACCATTGGTCCAATTTAAATAATTGTGTATATTTTATCATTGGTCCAATTTAAATAATCGTGTATATTTTATCATTGGTCCAATTTAAATAATTGTGTAAATTGTACCATTGGTCCAATTTAAATAATTTTGTATATTTTACCATTGGTCCAATTTAAATAATTTTGTATATTTTATCATTGGGCCAATTTTAAGAATTTTGTATATTTTACCATTGGTCCAATTTTAATAATTGTGCATATTTTATCATTGGTCCAATTTAAATAATCGTGCATATTTTATCATTAGTCCAATTTAAATAATTGTGTATATTTTATCATTAGTCCAATTTAAATAATTGTGTAAATTGTACCATTGGTCCAATTTAAATAATTTTGTATATTTTACCATTGGTCCAATTTTAATAATTTTGTATATTTTATCATTGGGCCAATTTTAAGAATTTTGTATATTTTACCATTGGTCCAATTTTAATAATTGTGCATATTTTATCATTGGTCCAATTTAAATAATCGTGCATATTTTATCATTGGTCCAATTTAAATAATTGTGTATATTTTATCATTAATCCAATTTAAATAATTGTGTAAATTGTACCATTGGTCCAATTTAAATAATTTTGTACATTTTACCATTGGTCCAATTTAAATAATTTTGTATATTTTATCATTGGGCCAATTTTAAGAATTTTGTATATTTTACCATTGGTCCAATTTTAATAATTGTGCATATTTTATCATTGGTCCAATTTAAATAATTGTGCATATTTTATCATTGGTCCAATTTAAATAATTTTGTATATTTTATCATTGGTCCAATTTAAATAATTGTGTATATTTTTCCATTGGTCCAATTTAAATAATTGTGTATATTTTATCATTGGTCCGATTTATATAACTTTACTCTTGGTTAAAGTTAAAAAGTTTTGTATATTTTATTACTCTTTATCATTACAGTAAAATCAGTATGCAAATATGTTTAGAAGTGTCAATGAGAAAGAATATACTTTATACTTTCAGCTTACACGTGTTTCGTTGGATGGCGGAAAATATTTTCCGTATATCATTAAACGACGCTTCAGACACTAATAGATATTCCGTTTTGTTTTGTTTTCTAACTTAATTTATCGCTATGTGATATGATCTATTCAAATTTTTTTTTTGAACATTCGAACAAAAACAACAAATATTTATATGTGAATTGATTTCATAGTTTGACATTTACAATGAAAAACAATCATGTGTGTGTGTTGCAATCATGAAAGGAAGAACCGTTTTGATGGTCATGATAAAAAGTGTGAAATGAGAAACAAAAAACTTAATGGGAGAAGGCCAGCTGACCGGTTTCGCCCTCATTTTTTATAAGCTGGATCGAGCGATTTCTTTTTCTTATAAATAAAATCGTGTGAAATGGGAGACGATGCGTTTAAAATAAAATGGCAGACAATATACTTAAACAATAGCGATATAGCGCGAAAAAAAACGGGATAAACTATATGTCTAAAATATCGATATGTATGATATTACATAGAGACTGATCACGTTCAAACCTAAGAGACTTCCCTCTGCTTGCAGGGAGAAGGGTTCTTCGAACAAACGTGAATAGTCTCCAAGATCTTCAGGTAATAGGTCGAATTAGAATGACTCAGAATAGTGAATGTCAATGCTAAAGTTCGTGGCACATGCCGGGTTTTTAAGCAAATGTTCAGCTAAAGAAGACCCGGGTGTGTTAATAAAAACGTCCGTAGGTAGGTAGGTAGGTAGGTAGGTAGGTAGGTAGATCCCATTCTTGACTTTGCTAGGTATGTGCTGTTTGACTCTACTGTCAAGTCTTAACGACGTGCGACCCACGTAGTCAACACTGCAACTACATTTAAATTTATAAATTATATTATTATGGTGGGAGGTAGAACGTCTTTGTGACAGGATACCATTAACAGTTTAGTAAAAAACACTACATGTACAGTTGTAGCAAAATAGCATTTTTCAATATATGTCCACTGGTGAGCTGATTTGGTTGGAAAACTTCTCACTCACTGATCTTAATCACGGTAAATGAATATAAATCGGACACCGTACTGGCTTTTATTTGGAAAAATCAGTTATTTTCCCTTTTGATGACTGACCTAATCACATAGAGGAGGTACCCATTATTAGATAACCCTAACCCTAACCCTAACCCATTATTAGATAAGTGTCAGTAATAATTTTCAGTTCTTCATTCAGTTTTTTTTAGAACAAATCATAAGAGCTCGATGCGTGAGGGTTCAAATTAAATTAATATTTCGTTTGGTTGGGCAAAACGAATCCCAGCGTGTATACAATCCTGTAAACGTGGGTTTACGATATATTGATGTAAGGTAATTTTTGTTACCAATACATCAAGGAAAAGCTAAAGACGAATTACAGTCTCCTTCATACGTATAATTTAACGTAGGATCTATGCTATTTAATGAGGAGAAAAATTTATTTGCCTCCATTTATTAAATAAGCAAAGATGTGTCATCTACATATCTAAAGTAGACTAACGGTTTCAATAACGATTAGCAATAATAATGAAATAGAGGCAAATCATTTTTCTCCTTTTGTATATATATATATATATATATATATATATATATATATATATAAAGCTGAATGTGTGTGTTTGTTTGTGTGTGTGTGTGTGTGGTCACGAATAGGCTCCTATATGGTTGACTATTTTAAAAAACTGATCACATAATGATAGAAGATGTATCGAGACACAGGAATGGGTATGTTTGATCTGGCAGAACGGTGGTTCATTAAAATTGTGGGGTCTGCGTTCGCGCTTGGTCCACAAAGTATGGAAATAAAATATTTAAAAATTAAAAAAAAAAACGTTTACAAGTGTTTTTGATATAGATGTACATAATAATACTTTGATGAGTATGTTTTAACTTAAATAGGGATGGTATAATAAAAGTGTAGGGTCTGCGTTCGCGCCTGGCCTCCATGGAATTGAAATAGGAACAAACTTTAATAAAGACTTTCTATATCTATCTACGTAAGAATACTTTGATAATTATGTTTCAGTTTGAAGAAATATGGTATAATAAAATTATGGGTTGTTCGTTTGCACCTGATCTCCATAGAATGTAAATATGTCACAAAGTTTAACAAGGTTTTTTTAATATAGATCCACAGAATATTGTGATAAGTATTTCAGTGTGAACAGGTATGGTATAATAAATTATGAGGTTTTTCTATTTTATTTTTACTTTCATCATATTTTGCTTTGGTTTTGATATCCCCAAATTCAGCCCAAATTTACAACCCTTCCTTTTCATAACCTATCTCACTTTCATAAATCAGAGTCTATTTTCTGTAGGCTGTTTTTGAATCCAGTCAACGACGGGTACTTTTGCTAGTATATATATATATATATATATATATATATATATATATATATATGTGTGTGTGTGTGTGTGTGTGTGTGTGTGTGTGTGTGTGTCTGTAAAAGTGTGCTAGTGAGTAACCGATAATCTAAATAACCACTGAACAGATTGCCCCGACATTTTGATATAGTATTTTCATCGTACCCATGCGTGTTTTTATATATCTCTTCCTAATT
Organism: Euprymna scolopes; assembly: GCF_053919585.1. Classification (NCBI taxonomy): domain Eukaryota; kingdom Metazoa; phylum Mollusca; class Cephalopoda; order Sepiida; family Sepiolidae; genus Euprymna; species Euprymna scolopes. The sequence goes on from NC_136486.1 coordinate 17,361,945, forward strand.
ATAACGTTATAATTATTCTTTTTAATAAATTAGCTGGTTTTTCTTTGTAACGATGTTGCCATTTTTTTTATATGAGGCAATATGACCGCCCGCCGTTCATTCAGTAGTCACGTGACATTACTAAAAGGAACATTCTGTCAACATCAGTATCTCGCTTAATGTAAACAGAATTTTGTTTACAATGTGCGTATATTTGAAATGTTTCACAAAGTTTAAATGGGTAAAATGTGATCACGTGATTATTGAAATTATAATCGTGTGATTAAAATTTAAATTAACCACCTGTGGTCGCTTTCCTGTCAATTATTAATCGAAAATGGATATCAGAAGCAAAGCGACCTATCGTGGATCATGCTGTTACTATTCAGAAAATTAAATATTCAAATGGAACTTGACATATATTTGTTCAGTGATTATGAGGGTCCTATTTCAGTCACCTAAATTATGTAGAGTGAAATGAGTTTGGGAATTTATATTCAAACCTAAATATTACTTTTACTTAAAAAAATACACTGTTATAACAAGTTTCATCGTGAATTCACCACAAACTTCTATATCTACTTACATTATATTGGAAATTGAGCGACCCCTAAAAATCTTCAGATATTGAATTTTTGCCATTTAAAAGAAAATTGCAGAATCTGGTAGTTGGGTGTCAAATCAATAATAATTTGGAAAAAAAACGATAATAACCTCGCCCAAACCATACAAAAAATTGCAATAATTTGGTTTCGTCTTTCTCTTGAGTGTTTCCAATAAGGAGGATCGATTCACTAGAACTTTGTATGAGAAACTGAACACCCTTTAAAAATCTTTAAATATTGAATTCTTTACATTTTGGTTAAATTCATTAGTTTGCAATCGCTAATAATCCGCTCAAAAATTCAAAAAAGACAAAATTAAAAAGAATGGGACTCTTACAGAATTTGACCCGGATCTTCGGTATTTTCCGTCAATTACAGTAAGGGCTCGACCGGTAATCACCAAATTAAGCCAAGCGTTGTTCAAATGTTGAAAAACTATAAAGACATGTTTTATTTTATTTTTTGTATAAAAAATGTAATTTTTTAATTATTTCTGGGATGATGGGGGAGGGTATTTTTCTGTTTATTTGTTTAACAAACAACTATTTGTAAATTCTCTTGAAAAACTTTTCTGTATTTTAAATTTACAATTTACAGTTATCATAAAAAGCATTCATCTTTTCTTATAAAAAAGCCTTCTGTTTACAAAATAAAATGTTTACTGCTAATTTTCTTTTAAAAAAAATCAAAATTGTAAGTTTTTTGGAAAAAGCTTTCACCTAACAATTTACGGTAAAAAATCATCTTTTCTTGGGAAAAAACAACACTTTTGATAAAAAAAATTGCAAAGAAATAATAAAAGTAAGTAAACAATGCAAAATGCAACTTTTCTTGAGAAAATAAATACCTATATATAAAGAAATTATATAAATTATATATAAATACCTATATATAAAGAAATTATATAAATTATATATAAATACCTATATATAAAGAAATTATATAAATTATATATAAATACCTATATATAAAGAAATTATATAAATTATATATAAATACCTATATGTAAAGAAATTATATAAATTATATATAAATACCTATATGTAAAGAAATTATATAAATTATATATAAATACCTATATGTAAAGAAATTATATTAATTATATATAAATACCTATATATAAAGAAATTATATAAATTATATATAAATACCTATATATAAAGAAATTATATTAATTATATATAAATACCTATATATAAAGAAATTATATAAATTATATATAAATACCTATATATAAAGAAATTATATTAATTATATATAAATACCTATATATAAAGAAATTATATAAATTATATATAAATACCTATATATAAAGAAATTATATAAATTATATATAAATACCTATATGTAAAGAAATTATATAAATTATATATAAATTTACAGTAGTTTTTTTTTTATTTATTGTTCTTATACTTTTTCTGGTTTGTTTATTTTGAAATTCGTCTGCGTCTGTTACTTTGCTCGGCTTAATCCGGTGACTGGCGGTCGAGCCCGAGCCATAATTACAGAAAAATCCCGAGGATCCAGGTCAAATTCTGCAAGTGTTCCAAAAAATTAGGTCGGTCGATAAAAAGGGTGCCTCTTCATTATTGTAGTGATATCGGCCAGCCAAAAATTTGATATTTAATTTAAAAAAAAGAAAAAGAACGTTATAACTAATTACATTTTTTGTCAATTTCAACAATAAGCACTGTTATCTACCTAATTCTCATGTCACAATTTGTTAAGTTCTCCATGATTCAACGAAAAAAGTGATTTCGGATATGTTTGTTTTGTCACGTGACATGTGACGTAAACACAATGGAAAATAGCTAAAATTTATAATTTCTTCGAAAACTATTTTCTTTAATAATTAATTTCTACGTTATCGTTTTTCGTAAATTTTGGATATTTTAAATTTAGTAGATACTATTGGTTTCACTTGAAACCCCCTTACATTCTTTGAAACTCTGTGAAATTAGGATATTTTACCATCGCTCTTTATTGGAGGTATTCTGTTGAAAAAAAATTTTACATGTAAATCTCCGGTTCACAGTCTTTGTTTATGCTTATGACACGCACACACATACACACACACACACACACACACACATATATATATATATATATATATATATATATATAAAATAACGACCTCACACGATGTTCGTACTTTATATTTTGCTGTCTAGATTTTTGCAAAAATATTATATGCTCGATTATGAAAACTGATAATTAATTAAGTTAATTAATATTGACTTTAATTTTATTGGTATATGAACATTACCAGAATTTTAATATATAAAGATTATTTGGTTTAAAAAATATTGATTGATTGGAGTAAATGAAGTAGTTTTATATATATATATATATATATATATATATATATATATATATATATATATATATATATATATATATATATATATTAACCAAATAATATTGATATATATATATTTATATATATATATGTATATTTATATATATGAATATTTATTTATATGAATATTTATATATTTACTCATATATATATATAATATATACATATTAAATTTTCAATAGAAGTTCAGTTTGAAACTGAATTTTCAAATAAAAAACATTTAAATTCTTTTAAAATATTTAAATTTTCGTTCAGTCGTATATTATTTAATATTGTTTTAATTAGTGATTGGTATAATCGGGTGAAAGGAGAAACTATAAATTGTGGGGCAATCGTTTATATATATATATGTGTGTGTGTGTGTGTGTGTGTGTGTGTGTGTGTGTGTGTGTGTGTGTGTGTGTGTGTGTGTGTGTGTGTGCGTGTGTGTGTGAATATATATATATATATATATATATATATATATATGAGTACATAGTTTAGTTCATGTATCCCCGTGAATAGCAGATTGCTCGCTCGTGTGCGTAAAATGATTAATTATGGAGGATTAAGTTAACGGCAGAGGATGATAATGAGGTAAAAAATCAGATTTTATTTTATTTTGTTTTTGATTCTGCGAAAAAAGAAAAATTTTAAATAAATAAAACGTAGATATTTTGCGATAAAAAACACTTAGTTCTAAATTACCAAAATTTCCAGAGAAACTTTTTTAAGCCAGCACTCTCAAATTCCGGTCAGAAAGAATCCTTAAATGCCAATCCAGCAGAGAAAAAAACTTTAGCCCTATGTTAAAAAAAAAATGCGACTATTATTTTTTGGGCTTTTATAATCAAGATTTTTTTCTAGTGACAAGTGGTAGATTTTGGGAGAACATGAAGGGTTAAACATTGGCAGAACGACAAGTAGATATTGGTAGGACGATAAGTGGTAGAAATTGGTATAACGACATGTGGTAGACATTGGTAGAACGACAAGTAGTAGACATTGATAGGACGATAAGTGGTAGACATTTATCGAATGACAAGTGGTAGATATTGGTAGAACGACAAGTGGTATACATTGGTAGAATGACAAATAGCAGACATTGGTAGAACGACGAGTGTTACATTGGTAGAATGAAAAGTCGTAGAATTGGTGGGATGACAAAGGGTAGACGTTGGTCAAACATGTTGAAAACATTGTTAGAACCACAGTTTTGCAGAACTTCGGTTGAGGTTGGCACAATTTGGGGGGGGGCATTTGTACTATTTATCTATATGTCTCCGTGTACCTCATCTTTGTATTTGACATTTTCGAACGTTCGGTAATAGTACGCTTGGCTTTCTGTATACGCCCATCTTTCTAGTCGGTAATCTTGTAGGACTTTAGAACGCATGTCTTTATTTAATAAACTAAGAATAAATGTTCTCATTCTACGCTTCCGTTTTTGTTTTTCACTCAATCTCGGACGAAGGAATTTTAAAGATCTACAAGAAAAGAAACGTTGAATGTAAGCAATTTGAAACATGATAATAAAAAATAATAAATATATATAGAGAGAGGAAATAGTTATTTATGAACACGTGTTTCGCCGTACTATGACAGGATTCGAACACTGGACCACCTCGTCCGTAGTCGGACGCGTTAGCAATAAGGCCACAAAAAGTCTGACTGAAATTAAGCGATAATTCACTTTTTTTTCATTTTTTTAAATTGAAATCGCTCCAGACAAGGCAGGAAGTCACTTGATGCCAGAAGCTAAAAGAAAAAGAATGATACTTAAAGGTCAAAGTCATGCTAAGAATAAGTATTAGATCGATAGATTACGACCCAGAAAACAGAAATTCTTCTCCCTTTGTCGGAAACAGTGCTAATGAAATGTGAAAAGCCCTAATGTGCATATATATATATATATATATATATATATATATATATATATATATATATATATATATATATATATATATATATATACAGGGTGTCCACAAAAGTCTGGCTACATAATCTACATGGTGCCCACAAAGTCTGGCTGCATAATCTACAGGGTGTCCACAAAGTCTGGCTGCATAATCTAAAGGCTGCCCATAAAGTCTGGCTACATTAACTAGCCAGACTTTGTGGACACCCTGTATATATATATATATATATATATATATATATATATATATATATATATATATATATATATATATATTAGCTGAAATAATGCGAAGCTCGCGATTTGTTTACAAACAAACGTTTGAGCCCTCTACGAGTAGCGGACGGATGTTTATTTAAATAGACGTTCGGACAATTTAATTTCGGCCACCGATTCCGTAGTCAGGGGGTAGGACTGCCAACTGTCATTACGACGGTTCTAGGTTCGATCCTCGGCTTGGGAGAGGTGTTAGTCTAGCGGCACTGATGAGTTGTGAAACAACGAAACAGGTCTGTATGTCGATGACTAATATATATATATATATATATATATATATATATATATATATATATATATATATAAACAAAGACTGTGAACGGAAGATTTACATGTAAAAATTTATTTTTCAACAGAATACCTCCAGTAAAAAAGGGCAGTGAAATATCCTCATTCCGCGGAGTTTCAAAGAATGTAAGGTTGTTTTCATCATTATGATCTGCTAACTAGTCTCTTTCCTTTGATGAAAAGAACCTTACATTCTTTGAAACTCCCTCCAATGAAGAAGGGTGATGAAATATTCCGCGGAGTTTCAAAGAATGTAAGTTTTTTTATCATCAGAGGAAAGAAACTAAGTAGCAGGCCATAATGATGAAAAGAAACTTATATTCTTTGAAAATCTGCGAAATGAGAATATTTAACCATCCTTTTTTAATTGAGGTATCCTGTCGAAAAATAAGTTTTTGCATGTAAATCACCGGTTTACAGCCTTTGTTTATGATTTTATGATATTAAGCTCTATTCCTTACTGTAGTATTGAGCTTCTTCTTTTTTTTTTTTTAATTTTGCTTGGAATAAAAATAAACATTAATACTTATATTAGACCGAATATATATATATATATATATATATATATATATATATATATATACAGTTATATTTTGAAAATAAAATTTCAACAGAGTGCTCTATTACAAGGAAAACTTTCCAAAATAAGAACGTATTATTTATATTTTTATTTTCAAAAAATTTAGATGAGATAAGTCATATTATATGAGGACCTAAGACGGTTCGCTATTATCGGGTTTATAAACCGACGATACTGATGACTTATCTCATTTAAATTTTCTAAAAATAAAAATATAAATATACAAACATTGATATCCGGCGGACATGAAATTCGGTTGTGACAGAGCTGCTATACTAAGGATATTGAGCAACCATCACCACCCGCCGAAAAAAAAAAAAACGGAAGAAGTAGGTAACAACCTGGACCCCCCCCCCCACAAAAAAAAATAAAAACAACTTTTGTTTCAATAAAAATAACAGCGAGTGCCCGTGTGACTGCAAAATAAAAAATATATAAAAATTAGCCGCAGAGGCTGACCCGAACGTTAAACGCGAAACAAGGAAAAAGATAAGTGGTTAACGCTCTTGCCATTGAACCACGACGACTAATGATGTCAAGACCCTGAAAAAATAACATTTACAAACATAAATGTGTACGTGACTTGCAAAACATTGCGTCGGAAAAGTGACCCCCCCCCCTTGCAGGAAATGGTTCAATTGACCACCACAGAATCAATGTTTATTTTTAATTTTCAGGTATTATGCACCCAAGGGATCGCTCTTTTAAATAGTATTGGTTTCAGCCTGATTCACGCGATTGGCAGAAGTTTTTAGCTGATAAACGGACACACACAAACACACAAACCGACGTTTGAGATTTATATAAGAAAACAATGGAAATGACTCTAAACCGGTTTAAAAAAAACTGATGTCGGTAATAATAGCTGATATCTATTCAATGTAACCGCCTGCAACCTCAATCACTGCCTCGATACGGGTCCGGAATTGGAAACATGCCTTTCCACAAGCGCCGCCGGAAGCTAGGTGAATACTCGGCGGATGACGACGATTAGGCTGGCTTTGATATCGTAGGAGGTCATGTTGGTGATGTCCAAACGAAGTAGTCCTGTGGATTAACTTCAGAGGAAGAGGGCAGCCAATGAGAGAAGGGTACACAGTTGTAGCCAGGGATTTGTTGAACTTGTGGGCCTGCTGCCACACCCAGGGTCTGCCAGCGGCCACCTGATTGCACCAGAGGACCACCACACTTCAGCACATCCAGGTACACTTCGGTGTTGACTTTCAAGCCGGCTTCGAAAATGTGAGGTGGCATGATGTGACCCTCACTTGATACACCACCAAAGACCATAACCGTGGCTGGAAACTTTGTTTTCATTACCCTTGGAACATCCCTGTTATTCGTAGCAATCTAGCAATGCATTTTGAGGTTTCTGGTAATTGCCCTGTTGTCATAACTTGGATTGGTAGAGAGCATGAGTTGTACAGCGCATCTCCGATCTCGTTTGTTGAACATTGTATCACTTTCAGACTTGATAGAAGGCTCATATCGCTCTTGGGATTTGTACGCAACTGGCCAAATGGTAGATGGTCTGCAGCAAAAAAAGAAAACCGGTTTATATCAAACGGAAATGGAATAATGTTGTCTTTTCTAGAGCGTTCAACAGTGTAAAATGACAATTATATATCGTCGTGGCCATTTTCTGTTTATTAATTTAAGAGAGTATTATGTGCATAGAAATAAATTTAAATTTATATGGAAAATATAGTTAGTTATATTTTCTCAGGGTGAATAGTTCAAAGTCAAGGGAGATAATCTGTAGAGTTGTTTGCAAAAGGATATAATCTATAAGAAGGTAGGTAACTTATGTCATCATTACCAAACTATATATTTTCTCACAAATGTTTTGATATTGCCCTTTTGGTCTTCAAAAAAATTACATTGTATTATATATTTTTTATCTAGTTGGTACTTTTAACGTTTCACTGATGGCTTTTGTTAAATGTTGTCAAAACCTGAACTTATAGGAAACCATCTTGATTGCCCGTGCTTATAAACTGTGGAATTCCGAACATCAACAATCCGTCTCACTAAATAAAACTGCAATAATCTACCGTCACGGTTGGTTTCTTTTCATTCTCCTCTAACCTTTTCCCTAACCCAATATGTTCAAGTGGCAATAAAAAGACATCAACCATATATTTTTCAAAGTCAAATATACATGGCATTAAAATCTTTTAAATCTATTAAGTGAATGTATTTAAAATTTTAAATCTATTAAGTGAATGTATTTTCGGTAATTATCCAGCTGACGATGTAATATCTGGCAACTTTACGTCGGCATATTCCGGCAAGTTACGTAAGCAGCCGAAATATGCCATAGCGATTATCCATTGTCAATATTTTCGACCGAATTACTTCATCCTTATTCGATGTCAACCCCGGTATAAATATTAAACACTTAAACACGTCTTCTTTAAGGTCTCTAACTTTGAACCGTTCAAACTGGCCATTTACTTTCCACGCATATGTTACGAAATCTTCATCGTCTTCTTTAATTATGTTCAAACGTTTAAAACAAACTACATCTCTCTCTCTCTCTCTCTCTCTCTCTCTCTCTCTCTCTCTCTCTCTCTCTCTCTCTCTCTAAGCATTTTGGATAGAGTTTTTACATTTTCTTCAAACGATATCTCTCCCGGTTTATTCGGCAAAATGTAATTCGTATATTTTGTGTTTTCGTGAGTGCCTAACTATTGTAGTACTAACATGTTTCAAATTTCAACGAAAGAGTGAACTTCATTATATCAAGAAAACAAATTTTAAACCGAAATTTCAACATGCTATGTCAAGGTGAACCTTTATCAATGTTAACAATGGCTTTCTAAATATAAAAACATTCTTAACATGGGGATGAGGAGAATGCCGCGTTTTGAATTAATCGTCTAGCAATATTCGTTTCGATAGTTTCCAGCTGTTTACGAAATTATCGGAGATTGGGTCACGAACTGGATAAGGAGCATTTTTCCTGTTTTTTTAACTAGTTTATAATACATATTTAAACAAGAACTAGAACGACTTCGTTAACCGAGTGGATCATATAAACGCATCTTCTTTAATGTAAGGCACTCGCTTAAGTTCGAAATACATTTTTAGACACGTCTATGTATTTAAGAAAGCAGCTTTGTCTGGCTTTCCCTCTGTAACGCCCAAGACAGAAGTATAATTGATTTTCATGAATACAACTCCTGTTAATAATACTATTAAACACTAACACGGATTCAGATTGCTCCGATGTCTTTGAAATTCTAATTATATGTAGTAGACATTCACCAATTAAACTAAATCTTTGAATTCTAGACATGACTGAAAATTATGTAATGAATTTTAACCAAAAGTGAAACAAGAATTCTGGACATAAAGTGTATTATAGTTATACATTGATTTTCATCTCCGTAAAAAGGCATAAAAAGGTACAAAACTGCACTGTTTCAGTAGGGGAAATTGTGGGCCCTAAACTAGAACGGTAAATCAATAGCTTTGATTGAAAAATGGGCGATTTCACCGAGTTCAATAATTATATAAAAATATCGGAGTGTGAAAAAAATTCGTTGATCATTATTCATTTCTGGTCACACTTCTAGTATATATATATATATATATATATATATATATATATATATATATATATATATATATATATATATATATATATATATATGTGGGGGGGTACACACTTTTGATATGTGTTTTTACATGAGCAAATAGAAAGTATACCTTACTCTACTTCGGTATTGAACACTCTTGTATTAATCTCGTAAAACTGCATTCGTTACTTTAATACTCGAAAATAATAACCTCGGTACACACACACACACACACATATATATATATATATATATATATATACATATATATATATATATATATATATATATATATATATATATATGAGAATTTTTTAAATTCAATTTATAACAGTATATAATCAATTCTTAATGCTGCAATATTTTAAGCTATAAATTTATTATATTTTTTAGTAGAATATATTGTCCGTTACTTTACCATGTATAAGCTTAACCATATTACTTTTCATGCTCCTATTTTTCTATTGTAATATTATATATATATAATATTTTATTATATATATATAATATTTTATTATATATATAATATTATATTATATACACACCGAGAGAGATATTTTCGAAGTTGAATGGAAGCAAAGTCTCCTTGAAAATTGATTTGTCAGAAGGTTATCTACAAGTTCAATTAGAGGAAGAATGTTCTAAGTATAACAATTAACACACATAGTGGGTTACATAAATTGAAACAGTTGCTTTTTGGTTTGAAACTAATGCCGAGCCTGTTTCAATAACGCATGCAATGCTCTCTGGTCTGGAACTAAGACTACATAATTTCGAAGAATACAAAAAGTCACATCTGCGAAGTTTTTAAAAGAATTGAGAAATACGGATTTAAAGTTGAATTTTAATAGGCAGGACAAAAAAAATAGAAGAAAAACAAAGTTGTTTTCTTTAATGAATTAAATCTATCAAAATCCATTATTCTTGGACAACTTTTCCCCCCCATAAAGATAAAAGCTTGACTTTTTTCATATGAATAGCAGAATGATATAAAACTGTTTCTAATATTTTAAATAGAATTTTTAATTTTTAATTTTACATTCTAAATTTTAAATTCTAAATTTTAAATTTTAAATTCTAAATTTTAAATTTTAAATTTTAAATTTTAAATCTTAAATTATAAATTTTAAATTTTCCCCCAAAAAACACCATTCACTGCCATTTGTGTCTCAATGAATTACCCATCTGAATATTATTTTTAAATGTTTTTGAACCAATTACTTTTTTTCTAAATAAGATCTAGTATGGTTTGCTATAAGAATAAGCAAAAATATTATAGCATAAGTACCTGAATTTCTAATAATTCCATCTTTTATTTCACTCTATAAATTTCGCGTGGTGAAATTAAAAAATCCAAAACTTATGATAGTTGGGAAGAAACTACGGTAGCCTTTACATGTAAATTTCGATATAATTTTAACGTTTATTTTGACGAGTAAGTGAGTAATTCTTTTTTTCATGAGCGAACCCTCGAAGTTAAGCAACAATGATGCTGGCCAGTACTATATGGGTGACCATTTTGGAAATACTCAGCGCCGTGTATGTTGGAGACAACTTCTGCGTCTAGTATCACGTTTGGTCGTCTTCATATCATAGGTGAGGCAATATTGCGTAACAACAATTATCGTATTTTTAGCAAAATGCGCAGTTATTTATCGATTTTTTGTATCGATTCTTCCAAGCATTTCCTATTTAATGGTATATTAGTAATTTTGAACTCACTAAAGGAAAAGTATTAATTTATTCTTCAAAGATTTAAAAGTAGCGTTTTTCGTAAAAATAATGAAAATACATATTTTCTTCCTAATCTGAAAAATAATTATTATCTACATATTCAACAAATTTCACACTTCAAAACAAAAAAGATGAAAATTAAACACATTTAATTCGGATTTTCAACCATAAAATTGATACGTGCAAAGTTGTCTTGTTTGTTATATCTACAATCCTTCCCTCTTCCCACAATACAATGTATTTTATTCAGTTTCGGCTGATTATTTTAAGCATATTTGTAACCACAAATGAAGAAGCATTTTGACATGGGTTGAATCAGCATAATATTGTATAAAATTTGGGTAGAATTTAGCATTAAGGATTTTTATCTACCTCTGGAAAACAACAAATAATAGGAATATAAAGAAGAAGAAGAAGAAGAAGAAGAAGAAGAAGAAGAAGAAGAAGAAGAAGAAGAAGAAGGATTTAGAGGAGTTGGATGAGGAACACAATCATGGTCCAGTCTTTCTACCAGAATCCATTCAGCACTGTGCATATGTATTTTCCTCATGTACTTCATCACTGAGCATAAAATCTTTTGTGTTCAGAAGCTGTATCTAATTTATAAAATCCACTATGTCTGTCTGTCTGTTTCCATATTTTCAAACTATATCTCCTCCGAAATTAAAAGTCGCAGAGTGGCGTTTGAAGGCCTTAAATGATTAGATTTTTTATAGATCTTTATTTTATGTGTCTTTAGCCGGTTAAAATAGTTTTTAAGGGGTCAAAAAGAGGTCAAAAAGAGGCCAAAAAGAGGTCAAAATTAAAAAAATCGTTATACATTTTGTACATTCACCATAGGTTATTTTTAATCAGCTCACATACATGTCAAGTTGGTACAGTGGTGACGTCACCAGCTTTGAATGCTATAGTTTTGCTTTCAGTTTCGATTCTAGCTGATAGCACGCAAATATTTTTTTTTACTTTGGAAATCATGACTCTATAATAATATATACAAAATTTGGGCAAATTAAAATATCATATTTAAGCGTATTTTACGACCGGGGAAAGCTGAGCTCTACCTCCTCCTACGCTAGTTTGACATAAATAATGCGCACAGTTAAGGTTAAATTGATTTCAAGAGTCACAATTAATCGTTTGATTGTATTGTTTAAATTCAGCAGAAAGTGCTATATGAATAATATGCAAAATACTTTTATGTCTTTCTTAAGGGAACTCCTTTTAAATTCATTGTATTCTATGGTTAGTGGGGGGGGGGTAAACGGACAGTTTAACAGAATAATTGAAAATCACGTTTTCATTTTCAGTTGAATTAAGTTGCATTAAAAAAAAAGTCGATTTTCGACGAGTTTAACCTTTAAACGTGTCTTGATTCTATATTTAATCTCCTCTTCTCGTAACAGATAAACTGAGGTTGCGGCTGGCCTGTTACGATGCGGGTCTTGGATCAGAAGTCAACAAATCCTACTGTACGAGTCAACCAATCCTATATTTCCATCACAAATGGTGCAATACAGAGGCCGTCTGCTATGGGTGAGTTGTTAACATTTTTGCTTATTATACTATGGATAAGTTGTTCACTTTTGGACCATCTTCCAATTACGGGATTTCCTTGGATTTTACTTATCCAAATGGAAATTCAATTAACTTTCTTGAAGTAATATATTTGGATTTTACCGTCACTGGATTATTTATCTTTCACTAAACTATCCATTCATTTGTAATCACTTTTTTCTTCACCATATTCCCTCTGCTTCTTTTTTTTTTGTTATCAAGTAAGATCTTTGACTTACTTGTTGTTTCATCAATACTTTTGCATGCAAAATCCGATCCCGCATTTTGCTAATTCCTACCCTCTGGTGAGAAGGAAAGTATTTCTTCGAAACTCGCGCGGATTAAGGACTATCCACTTATCAAGTGTTTCCTTTTCAGATTAAATATGTTTTTAACTCGTTTTCAAAGTTTTTTTTAACATGTTTTATTAACTGTTTGCTCGTATATATATATATATACATATATATATATATATATATATATATATATATATATACATATATATATATATATATATATATATATATATAAAGAGAGAGAGAGAGGGGAGAGAGATAGAAAGAGACAGAGACAAACAGAGGGAGAATAAAAGAACAAAAGAGAGAGAGAGAAAAACAAACAAGGAACAGAGTTATGTGTTCATCAACGTTTCATCTTCATTTCGAGACTTACTCTGGATGAATGAAATTAATCAAATAAAACATCAGTATCAATATTTGAATATATAGTTTTGATGTAATGTATGGCACTATTCCATTTCAGAAACGGAATAAGTCGTTGGAAATTCAAAAAAGAGGGAGGGAGCATAGCGTTGTGAAAGGAGGTAGTATTTTTTTATAACGTTACATGGCCGTTACCATATTTAAAAAGATATTATGCAATCCATATTTTTTCTTAAACAAATATGTCCGTTATAATACAAATATGGATATGTAACTGAAATGTAACTGGTGTTTTGTTTTCTTAATTTCATTCATCCAGAGGAAGTCTCGAAATAAAGACGAAACGTTGATGAACATATAACTCAGTTTGTTTCTTTTTTATTTCCCTATTTCGTCGAAATACTATTTCCAGTATTCTCATCATATATATATATATATATATATATATATATATATATATATATATATATAATTCAATGGAATGATATAAGGATAGATATTTTATGATACTATTTCAATGAGGGCATGTTCGATATTGTATAAGAAACATTGAAATGATGAAAACTAAAGTTGTAAAATTTACAAAATGTATTAAATCATCAATTGTTTAAGCAAGGAATATAAAAAATATCTGTTAATCTATAGATTTCCAAACGTAGGCATTTCTCATCAGAAGGAGAAACCGACAAAATAAAATGGCATAATATGGAAACTTTGCAAACAATACTGCTTGCAAATTTTCAAATTTATTACAGCCATTAATCTATTTTATTGCGCGACTTCTCTTCATGAGAGCAGCTTATCTTTAGACATTCATGGATAAAGAGTCAGTCATTTATATTTCTTGCTTAAACACTTAATGATTTAATAAATTAATAGAATTAATCTATGGATTTTCAAAGATAAGGTCTTCTCGTCAGAAGGAGACACCCAATAAAATAACTTATTGACTAGCATAACTTTAAAACTTTGCAAGCAAAAGTATTTTAACATGCTTTTAAGAAAATTAAAATTGTTAAAAATTCTTTAGCTGGCAAATTGTTCAGTTTATGTTAAATTCGCAAGATGAGATACGTTATCAGTCCGATGCAAGATCTCAAGCCACTTTTTGAAATACTTCCTGACACAGGAGCGCGTGATCTGCTAAATGCTGGTCAATAGCCTGGAAACCCAGATTTAAAACAGATCAAGAAACTAAATATCTAGGCTAAATAGAGCACACACAAAGGAACAGGTCAACCAGAGGTCAAATAGGCCTTTGTCCGATAAGAGCATGCTCGTTGGCTGATAGGAAGGGCGCGGTGGATACTAGAAAGCTGATTGGCTAACTAAAATCTGAATAGAAGATGTGCATACAAAAACGACAAACAACCACAGAATTCGCGCATAAGCCTGAAGAGTCCTAGAGTGGATGAAACGCGGAATATTCAGTGTAGCTTAATCGCCATATACATTTTATAACTTACTATATATATATATATATATATATATATATATATATATATATATATATATATAGAGAGAGAGAGAGAGAGAGAGAGAGAGAGAGAGAGAAAGAGAGAGAGAGACGTCTAGCGATAGTTACATTAGGAGGGAAATAAATCATTGAGGTTGTTTGGGGAAGCTATATTGATCTCTATTATAAAGGAGGAGTGTAGTTTGTAATATATAATGTAAGTAAAAGTATAGTATATCTATTAATGTGTGCGGGCAGTATGTGTGTTTTAGCTCTCGGGGAGAATATAGGGGTAAGTTGAAAGATGTTTCTTTTTCAACCATATGTGTAGATGTGTTGTATCTATGAGGAGATTTTTACATGAGATATGGGGTTTATGCTATGTTGGTATTTTTAACAGTGGAATCTGTTTTTTAATTCAATTTTCACTCCAAACAAGGCACAGTGCTACTTTGAAGTAGGTGGCTACTATCGGGGACATAAGTTGCAGGGGTATTATGAAGGGAGATGAGTGGCAAGATGTCTGTTTACATTACACTTGAACTTCTGCATATCCGTACAGTTAGGAAAGCAGAATCCCGGAAGGGAGTTCCAAAGTCTAGCAGTTCTGAGGAAACAAAACTATTGGAGTAGAAGGCTTTCTTATACCTAGGATTCTATACTGTTAAGGGGTGGGATTTAGCTGCTTGTCGGGTTTGTCGGGGTTGTTCACGTCGAGAGGGTACAAGTGATTCTAGTTCGTCAAAGCATTCACCAATAAAGTACCTATAGAGCGGGCAGAGGGATGTAACATTTCGTCGATGGTACAGAGGCTGAAACTTAGATAACAGTTCAGGACCTATCAGGTTGGCGAGTCTCTTTTGAACCCTGCCCAGGAGTGAGAGACAAATAGCAGACGCACTAGCCCAAATGTGACAACAATACTCCATACATGTGAGAATTGTAGCCTCATAGAGATACAGGATACTTTCAGACATAAGTAGTTTTCTAGCATGGTAGAGAGAGAGCCCACCTTCTTCGCAGCAGCCTTGGCAATGCTCTAAATGTATCTATTCCAGTTCATGTTCCCTGTAAACGTTAGGCCGAGGAGTTTAAAGGAAGTACTTTCGGGTAATGTGTTCTTGGCCATTGCTGTTGGTGGTAGTGAAGGTTTCTTGTAATTATTGAAGGAAACAAGTTTAGTCTTGGCAGCATTGAATGTGACCATCCATTTTTGTCCCCATTCCACTACAGGTTGGAGGTCATCCTCTACTGTTTCTGCAATTTTCTTAGATAAGTGTTCATTTGTTTTCCTGTCGTACCTGTTATAGTGAGTGGTGTCATCAGCAAATATACCCATCTCAGAAACAATTTTATCAGGGAGGGCATTTATGAATATCAAGAATAATAAAGGCTCGAAGATAGACCCCTGAGGTACTCCCGCATTTATATCATATTGTTTAGATGTACGGCCGTCAAGGACAACTTGGATTTTTCTCTTACTTAAGAAGGACTTAATTACATTATGTATTCTTCCAGTGATACCATATGATCTAATTTTCCTTAGAAGACCATCGTGTCATACCTTGTCAAAAGCCTTAGATATATCGAAAGCTACCGCTCTACCTTCCCCTATTTTGTCCAGTGAACGGTATATACGTTCAGAGATTGCAGTTAGGATATCTGCTGTGGAATAGGCTTGCCTAAATCCATATTGATTGTCGGTCAGGAGTTTAGCAGCTGTAAGGTGATGGACTAGAGCTTGATTAATTAAGGACTCAAATATTTGGGCGAAAGGCGGGAGGGAGCTACTGCGGCAATAATTTAATGGGTCAGTTCTTTCACCAGAATTCTTGAAAACTGGTACCACATAAGCAGTTTTCCAGCAGTCAGGAAAGCAAGATTCGTTAAGGCATTTGTTGTAAAGTTTGCAGAGCCTAGATCAACCTCAGCGGAGCATTTTTTAATAACACAGCCTGGATGAGATCGGGTCCACGTGCTTTTGAGGTGTCTAAGTTTTTTATGATACCATATACCTGAGAAAGGGTGATTTTCAAATCATCTAGTGTGGCGTCTGTCCGCAAAGAAAAGTCAGGAAATGAGTGTGTGACGGGCCCAGTGTGGAGTTTGAGGCAAATCGACTGGCGAGCAGGTCAACCTTCTCGGTTGCTATGCAAACAATCTCATGATCGTTTGATAGTGGGGGAATCGTTGACTGCCCATTGTTTACTACACTGTTGTAGATTTACCAAAAATCACGAGTTCCTAATTTCTGTGCTTCGATGTGTTTTCTAGTGGTTTCAGTGTATTCTGTCTTAGCTGTCGCTATTTCTCTCTTACAATTACTTCTAGAAGTAAACATTTGGGAGCGTGGGGCTTGCTATAGAATTTTCGTGTGTGAACATGTGCTTCAATTGCAGTTTTGAACCATTCGATAGTCTCATTTGCGCACTGTTCAGCTGGAAGAGAAAAGATATTCCCCCATGGGGCATCTCTGGTAAGATATCTGATGGCTTCCCAGTCAGCCTGTTTGTAATACCTCGTTGTTTTAAGCAGTGGGTCTTCAGGTTTGGGTCGAGAATTAAGGGTAATTTTTACCATTATCACAGCATGATCAGCATTCCCGAGTGGGCTGTGGGAATTCGTTATAGAATCATCGGTAACTGTGGTCAGAAATAGATCTAGAAGTGGGGCATGCTGATCTTGCAGGTCTGGGAAATGTGTTGGAAATGTAACCGTCTGAGATCATAACAGATATATATCATTAGGCGTAATGTTATGATAATTAAAGTGAGGGGGTGAATTATGCGGGGTGATTTGTACTAAGATTTTAATTTTGTAATATATAGGGCAAAGATGGTATAGTAAACAAATACCAGGGATTATGGGGTGGGTGGTTGTTTGACTATAATAATGATCGAATATAGAATAATAATAATAATAATAATAATGGTTACTAAGTATAGGGGAGGAAAGAAAAATAGCATCATAAAAGTTATATAATTCATATATATATATATATATATATATATATATAATTATATATATTGAGTAAAAAGATTAATAATTGTAAATTATAAATCAGTTTCAAAAGGAAAAATAAACAAAATCAACTCGAGTGTACGATCGTTTCGGAAACGATGTTCATTTTATTAAAATTGACAATAATTATTGACAATAATTGACAAAGTTTTATCTTGAGACATAATCTCCTCATCAGCAAAAATAGGGGTGGGGGTTAAGGCACCAAAATAAAACTAGCATTTTTGTCGTACGTAAGGCGGATATTCCTGCAAATATTTAAAAACATAAGAACGAAGTTGTTAATTTTATGTTCCAAGATAAAACCTTTGTCAGTTATTACCAATAATTATTGTCCATTTTAATAAAATGAGCATCGTTTCCAAACGATCATACACTCAAGTTGATTTCGTTTGTTTTTTTTCCTTTTAAAAAGGATTTATAATTCAGAATTATTAATCTTTTTATTCAATATTAATATAGCTCTATGATATCTATACCTATTGAGCTTATTATATATCTCCAGTACTATGGGCACTGTTCTTTTAAAAGTATTAATATATTTATTAATACATTAAAATAAACTGCTTTAGACTACAGGGCTAATTTTCTCTATAAAATAAAATACATAATTATATATATATACATATAAAATTTTATTTATATTAAATCTGATATCTTTGTTCAGTGACGAGTACGTACACTATATATATATATATATATATATATATATATATATATATATATATATATATATATATATATAAATGAAGTGAAATTACGAATGGATTTTTTTAATATATGTATATATATATTTCGAGTTTAACCTGTGTCTAAATTGTTCCCTTTAATAATTATTTTCGACAGATAGGGAGCAATGTGGAAAAAACCTTTTCTTTGTTTAATTATATTGCTGGAATGGGAGATTATAGCTGAATCTATTAAACGTCGTGTGGATCTGTCATGTATATGTTTAAGGAAAGTTGCTTTGTTAAAATTAAAATGGTGGTCGTTCTCCATGATCTGACAAAATATGGCTTGAGTGTATTGTTTTTTGCATCTCTTTTGTATTCTTTTATTTAAATTACTTTGAATCGCTAGAGAACGTGAATCTTATTAGTGTATTTCTAAATAAGCACCATCTAATAATATATAATCTTTGAATTCCTGTGTATTTATCGGAATTGAGAGGCAGCTTGTCGTCGATGAGGACAAGTACATTATACTAAGAACGCGCGCTAGTAAGAGTAAGCCGATATAACCAAAACAATACATCAGTAATACTACTACAAGCATCTCACATGAACATTTAGGCGGATATAATTATATCTTTACACAAAACAAGAAAAAAAAAATAATTCTATGAAGAATTAAAAATATACCATTCCTAAGACCTAACGATTTAAGGAAATGCCAAACACGACGATGAAAATCGCCAAAGGAAGTATCATTGACAATCCATTTCACACGACATTGAAAGCGAAACGAGTTCGGGGCAGTGGCTTGGTCGGTTCGAGTAAACACGGGGGAGGGGTGATGTCTTAGGACTTGAGCTTGGTATGTCCGCTTCCATGTGTTAATAGTTAAATGTTGGCTGCACGTGTTCACTTGTTTTATGTAGATATAATGCATGCGATTTCTTGCGAGCGAAAAACTAAGCAATGCTCGCACGAAGTGACTTAACAAACGAGGAATTTGTTTATTCTATCTTTCTTACTTGTTTATGATTGTTATGAAGTTATTTAAACGTTACGACTTTTATATATATATATATATATATATATATATATATATGACATCTGACAACTTTATTTAATCACATGAATTAATACACAAAAGTATAATTTTATGCGTAAACTAAGTAGTTACTTCAACAGTGTCCAATACATAGGTAGAGCTAGATAGTAAGTTAGAAAAATATATATGGCAATTAAGCTACACTGAATATTCCGCGTTTCATTCACATTAGGATTCGTCAATGAAACGCGGAATATTCTATGTAGCATAATTGCCATATATTTTTCTAACTTCCTGTATATATATATATATATATATATATATATATATATATATATATATATATATATATATATATATTTAAATGGGCTTTTCCGTAACCACAATCAAGGTAAATGTTTCTCGCATGTTTTTCCCGTTAGGGATTCCCCCCCCCCCATCTTTTTTCTTTCTCTTCAAAAAATGCTACATTGCTAAAAGTGTGTCTATTCATAAAATCTGAAGAAATTTTCAAACTATATAATGCTTGAAATTGTCGAACTGGACATTGAAACAATTGTAACATAAAATGAAATACACTTCTCGTTGCCATCAACACCTTGTCTTGAAGTCTTGATTTTGCACACACAGTATATATATATATATATATATATATATATATATATACTTGACTGGTGTTATTCGTGACACTCTGCACTGAAGATTCCCGAAAGGATGAAACACTAGTGTCTGTAGGTATTTGATTATTATAGTAAAAAAATAATTATATATATATATATATATGTATATATAACTTTATACCGGTACAAATACTATACAGCTCTTTAAAAATAATATACGAACGAGCCGTTTCACTATCAAACTCATTAGGAGTTAATCGTTGGTTATTCAAAAGATGTACGTAAGAAAGAATATTTTTCCAATGAGATCTATGACAAAGAAAGGCTTTCTGGTTCACTAAGGCCTAGACTTTATGGCCTTCCTAAAATGCGTAAAAGAAGGTCTCTCGTTTAGACCTATTTTGTCTATGGCGGGGTTTGCCCAATACTCCCTAGTTCAGTGGCTATATACTATTATAGAACTCATTCATGCTCTATACACTAAATATTACATTACCAATTCATTCATTTTGGTTGCAACTTAGGTCTGCGACCAACTTCATGTGTTCGTTTTACATTCCCAGCCTATTTACAATGTTCCGCTACAGGAGACCATTGCTATTTGTGCCGACTCACTTTATAATAGCAATCTAACTCCCCCACCTTTCCCTAAGAATATATTTCTTGAACTCATGTTGATCTGTACTAAGTCAGTGGAATTCAGCTTTGATAACTTTATGTACGGTTAGATCGACGGGGTTCAGATGGGAAGCCCCAGCGTCATGCGTTAGCGGATATTTTTGTAGGATTCTATGAGTTAACACTGTTTAGTAATATATTGAAGCCCTCAATATATTTTACTTACGTCGATGACACTTTTGTGGCGTTTGCTTCTGAGAGTGAAGCAAAAATCTTCTTCGATAATCTCAATTCTCTCCATACAGCATTATCATTTATAATTGAGAAAGGGAATGGATGTTGCTTGCCTTTCCTAGATGTCTACATTGAACGTAGTAAGAATTCTTTTCTTACTACAGTTTATCGCAAACCGACATTTACCGGTCTTTATACAGATCAGTGCTCATCTGTGCCTGCCTCTAAACAATAGGACTTATTAAAACATTGGTGTATAAAGCCCTCGGAATTTGTTCTCCAAATAAACTCGAACACGAATTGAATACTGTCAAAGACATTTTCATTCGTAATTGTTATCCGGAGAATTTGATTAATTATACTATTAAAAAGCAAGTAAAAAAAAATACAATTCTCTTATAGCTCTGGGTCTGTTCAAGTGCCCAGTTTATTTAAAACTCTCTTGGATTGAAGTATCTGATCAGTATTTGGGCTGACGAATTATTAAGTCCGTTACAAATTGTTTCCCGTCTGTTGTGTTACAGTTGTTTTCAGTGTAATATCTGCATTCCCTCTGATTACGAAAAACAGTTCACCCTACATCGCACAAAGCAATTATATTTATGAATTTAATTGGTAGTGCGCGGCTGGCTATGTGGGCCGAACCTCTTTAAACTTGCAGACACGTATCAACCAACATATACCTCAGAAATTACAATGGGAAAGCCACGTCGTTTTCGCCCCATTTTCTACCTTGGAATTTGCTATTAGTCGACATCTAATTGAAAATCCAATTTGCTCAAATGCCTATAAAACGGACTGTTTCAGAATATTTCACCGGGTTAACTCTCAAAATCATTTAAAGATTTTGGAGTTAGTCTCAATTTTTTCGCATAAAACTTCGTTTTGTCGGCAGAAAGAGTTTGTTGAATACTTAGACTTGCTTAGTTATATATTTTAATCGTTCTCATACTTCTCCTTCTCAATTGTATATATATTTTATATTATTGTATATATATATTATATTATTGTGTATATATATATATTATATTATTGTATATATATTTATACTAGCTGTACCCTGCCACGCGTTGCTGTGGCTCAATAATGGCAAACGCCATATTAAAAATAGCTTTCAGAATGAATACTACAGTTCTCCCCACGTTAAGACTTTTTTGTAATAAATTGTTAGTTGAAAGCACAGAATAGTTACCAAACACCATCCTCTCCCCATGGTAAGAATGGCTAAAGAAAATAACGGTTTTCTTTGTAAAAACGTATCCGTATGTCACCTAAAAATCCCTTTACTGAAGGAAAAGCATTCATATTTTTTTATAAAAATCAACTTCTTGTAAAAAAAAAAAGTGTATTTTTAACCTAACAATTTATAGTAAAAAAGCAAAACCCCAACAATAATAATGTCACAATGTATAATGTCACAATATTTTTTTGCCAGATTTGCCGTTTAGTTGTACAAATAGCCTACAACCCTGTTATCAAAAAAGGGACACGCTGGGTCGTCACCGGAATATATCAAGAAATTTGTTTACGTATAATTTATTTTAGATTAACCACATTCTTTAACACATAAAAGGATTAAATGTGTTTAATTTTATAATTTATTATTGTTTCATAATTAAACATTTAAAACATTAAACAATACAAATGATACGTTGTTTAACAAATAAAAAGAAATGAAAATTGAAGTTTTAAAATGATTAAATGTGTTTTATTTTATAATGTAAAATTTATATTTTATAATTTAAAATTTTAAACATTGAACAATACAAATAAGATTTTGGTTTGATTTTACATTTTATATTGTACTCGGATGCATATGATGATGCATCTCAATAATAATTCAATATTTAACTTTATCTTTCATTATTTCTTTTCGAGAACAAAACCAACATTTTATTCATATTGTTTGTTTTTATTTTTAAATTATAAAAATAAAACACATTTTAAAACTTCATCTTTCATTATTTCTCTGTTTCATTTGTTAAACAACGTTGTTAATTTTAATTAAATTTTAATCACAGGATTATAATTTTCAATAATCACGTAAATATAAACAAACTTTCTGTTTATGATATATGTACACCGGTGTCGACTCAACGTGTCCCTTTTTTGGATAACAGTTTGGAGGCTATCTGTACAACTAAACGGCAAATCTGCCTTTTTTATAATTTCACGCTATCTTATTGTTTAATAATAAATTGTTAGCTGTAGCTGAAAGCACAGTATAGTTACAAAACACCCTCTCCTCGTCAATGTAAAAAATAAAAAATAAAAAAAGTTATTATTTCAGTACGATATGAAAAATGCATATTAAACTGTACTTTCACCTAACAATTTGTAGTTTTAGTAATAAAAATAAAATTGTGGGTACTTATATATCTTTTGTTACTGTGCTGAAATAATGATGTAAACTTTTGGAAAGGCATTCGTAACATGGGAAGGATAGTAAAAATTAAAAAAAATAAAAAGATATCTTGAAAGTTTAATTTAACAAAAAAAACTATGTAAAAATAGCGTGATATCAAAAATGCATAAACACCAAAATGTGGTTTAATTTTACAGGAGATACTGTTCCCGGGTACATACGATGGCAGATGGTAATCGTACTATGTTTACATATATTTTTTTTAATATCTAATAAATGTAAGGTGGAAGCACAAAATAGTTAGAAAACACCCTCACCTACTCCGTAAGAATTGTTTTCCAAATAATAACGATATATTTCAGCACGGCGCCAAAACTACATAAGAACTGAAAATTTCATTTTTATTGGTCAATGTTTGTCATTCTAAATAAAATGAAAGACATGTAATCATTTCAAAACTTCATCTTGCAGTTTATTTTTTTTTAATTTGTTAAGCACATGATCACATTTCAATAAGTATGTTATTATATTTTACCCATTTAAATGTTGTAAAACATGTAACAAACTTTTGCTCGATACGGGTGACGACTTTTAAGAGCCCTTTTTAGTGATTACATGGTGTGAGGATATATGTACAACTAAACGGCCAATCTGCCCCAAAAAATACGGTGTTCGTATGTAAGAAAATAATGCTTTGAAGATTTATTTCGGTGTGCTGAAAACGAATCTGCAGACCGTTTCCGTCGCAAAAAAAAAAAAGTAGTTTTCATAATATGAAGAAATTACTTTTTCGAAAAGTGGGTGATCACTTTGCGATGTAAATGTAACTTGGAATGAGCACACACTTTGTGGTCACGTGAGAGCGGCATTTTTTGTGTGTTTATTTTTGTTTGATTTCCTTTGGTAATAACCCCTGAATTCTGGGACTATTTTCCATTTCACAGCCCTAGCCATCGTTTACGCTACGCGCAAGCATAAACGAAGGCTGATAAATATGCAATTGCGTACCAAACGGCATTGTCAAAAAAACCTTATATACAATAAACAACGAGAGAAAATTCATCCTCTCTCAGGTGGCCAGAAAGTGAGTGCTCATGTTAAGCTAAAATTACATGGAATAGTTATCACCAAGTTTTCGGAAAAGTAAATTCCTCATATCATATACAGTATTTTTTGTGACGGAAATGATTTACAGTTTCGTTTTTAGCATACCGAAATCTACAAAAAAATGTTTTGTTATATACGAACGTGAGACGGCCCTTCGGGGGAGAAAAGTTTGTAAACAGATATTGAATTATTGTAAATCGGAAGTCATTAACTCATGGTGCATGGGTAAAAATAGTTCCACATTTACTGAAAATATTTTTTTTATTTTATTTAATACTAATTTCTGTGTTACTATTTTAACGATTTTTTTTAAAAGTGTATTATAGTCAGAATCGTTATGTTTGGTCATGTCAAAATGGTAAACCGGAAGTATATTCGCTAATCGGTTCGAATAAAATCGGAAAGTTTCCCTTACGAATAAAAGTTTTTTTTTAATAAGGTAATATTTACTTTTTAATATTTAAAAACACAGTTAGATGATAATAAATATAAAATTTCACAGACAACGGGAGTGTAAATTTCTAGTTTATCGATTTTGAATAAACCAGACGTTCGATTTATATATATATATATATATATATATATATATATATATATATATATATATATATATATATATATATATATATATATATATATATATATACGATTAATTTCTGATGGGTTTGTTGGTGAGAGGGGTCTCAAGGGTTTTTCGTATATTATCTTTAAAGAGATATATATAAAATGAAACTTTGTGTTTATGTCAGTTGGTATGTGAGTTAGTTAGTTCCCTATGGACTCAAAAACGACTGGCCGATTTTCATGAAAGTTCACACGAACGAACTTGCCGTGCCTAGCAGTGTTCTGTGGTAAGTTTGTCGAAATGTCTTCGATAAGTGTCGAAAATCGATAATCGAAATAATGAAAGAAGGAATCACTTATTTTGACCAAAGTTAACATTTGACAAAGCCTAACATCACAAGTGCATTTGAGAAGTTTTATTACCACAAAAACTAAAAAAAAAAACGACATACGAAATAAACAGTTGGTTCTTTGATATGACAGGAGCGCGTTAGAAATGAATTTTTCTGTTTAAAACACAACTGAAACATGACACTTGACTTTTGTATTTTAAACTTTAATTCAAGCTATTATATAAAAATATTTTTATGAAATCAACAGCATGTTCTCTACAGGGCAATATAGACTACAATGTATTGTGGACTAAGTCACTGTGGGGAGGCATATGAATCTTTCTCCCGATGCACCGTGACGATTCCCATATTAAACAGACAATCAACCGATTTAATTGAAAATGGTCTATTTCACCGATTTAAATGACAATAAAAATATGAAAAATATGAAACATTCATCTGAGTATAAACTGGCAGGTCTGCTTCATTTCCGCTTGTATAACGATAACTGTAATATAATAAAAACAAATAAAAAAGAAACCATGTGGTTGATCTGATAGCTGATTACCTTTAGCGAACATTCTCTCCCAAGGATATGGAACATCCAGCTGTTCTTGTTGCAGCTTCCACTAGTACTGCAGCCAGTAAAATAAACTGCACAACACTTCACACGGCTTTTCATCTTTCTATTTTTCATGGCAGATCAAGAAAGACCCTTTCTGATAAAACTCTAAATGATCTACGTACAAAGTACAAAAATTTGATGGTTCTTATTACTGACGAACACTAGCTGAGAGTTTAACATTCACAGGTAACAAACATGAATTGTAATAAATACATAGTCAATTCGGATTGTAACACAAATCTGAATTGACATGTTTTTATTTACTTGCCTCCCCACGAGGGTATAGTTAGATAAAGGTCGGATGAGTTGCCTGCTAACTAGTTTGTAACCTTCTATTGTAAACCAATCGCATATATTAAAGTTCAATCTACGAATATATAATCAATATTTGTAAAATCGAGACTACAAGAATTACTTCCCTTGTACTGCTAGCCAAAATCAGAACTGTTATCTATTTTGACCATTTAAACTCTTGGCCTGATGTAAAACATTAGGCTAAAACAGCCGAATGACACTGTTTCATAAGAAACAATGCCTTAATTTTCTAAAATTCAGTTCTATTTAAAATCCCTATTTATGCACAAATATAAATTTTAGGAGAAAAATAACAAATTAGCTCTAAAAGTGTTTGGTTTTCATTACTAAAACCTGCTGGGGCTACTTTTTCGTTTTCTAGATGTATATCCATGTGATCTTGCTTTTGGGTAATTTTCAGCAAAATCAAATGACCAGAAAAGATTCTATGTCCCTATTTGCGGCCGTTTGGACCCCTTTTGATCCTTTGAGGACGCAATCAGAATGTTTATCCAAAATCCGGGAATTCCTCTCTTGGGTAGTTTTAACTTCATAAAAAATTTAAGAAAAATGTAATGAGTAGTTATTGAAGAATTTTGAGAACGAGCGGACGAACAGGCGAGGGTGGACTCTAAGGTCCAAATCCGACTAAGTCGGGGGACCAATGAATAAGATAATATTTAAAAATAATATATTTAATAAAATGATGAAAACACTACTAATAGTAACAATAATAATGACAAAAATAATAGTAATTATAATAATAACTATAAATAAAATAATAATAACAGTGATATCATTAATAAAATAAAAAAGTAAATAAAAAATCAAGATAAAAATACAAGGAAAGTGAATAATCTATCTATCTATATATCTATAAAAGTGAAAGTGTCCGTGTGTGTGTATCTCTGTGTCTGTGTGTGTACATTTCCCTACGCAATAACTCTGTCAATTTTCAGCCTACAGACTCGAAATTTGATATACAGGGTAGTGAGATTTGGGAAAATGTTTGTAATCCGTTTTCGGCGAGAAATTTGGCTGATAAGGGGTCAAAGTTCAACGATTTGACCTTTGAGAACTCTACCAAACTCCCCCGACAATTTTGGGTCTAAACACTTGAAATTTTAGATATAGGTTCCTTGGACATGGATCTAACCTAATAACTTTCTTCTACCAAATTACTCAGACAATTTCTGGTCTAAACATTTGAAACTTTACATAAAGGACATTTAAAGATAGCACAAGCTTTTTAATCGGTTTGAGTGGAAAATTTGAGCTACCAATATATAAATGTATGTTTGCATGTCTTCCTACAACTTTCGACAGGGGCAACGGATTTTCACAAGATCAGTATGGTTTTGAAGCTCGACCCTTTAGACGACAAATACCGAAAAATTGGCTAAAAGCATTAATTTCTTCACCCTCAACTGGGTACTTTTCTACAGGGGGGAGTCGCTTTTTTCGCAGATATTTTCGAAAGTCATCCCCTCGTTTCGATTGTCTAGCCTTAATTTAAACCTACGTCACTTCCGGTTTTACGGTGGTCGTAACAGCAAAGATGCCAGGGTTTTCCCCGTTCTTTTCCTCTTTCGCGGTAAGGGTTCGAGCCTGCCTTCCTACTCCCACTAAAATGCTAGTAAAATAATAAAATCATAATAAACATTGATAAAAATTCAAAATAGTATAAACGAAAATATGATAAAATAAAAATATGGAGCAATAAGTATGGAAGCAGAATAGTAATATAAAATATGCTTCCATACTTATTTTATATTTATTGTAATTTATTTTAGATCTGGAGTTAACGTAAGACCTATGAGATTGTTAAAATAGATTTAGGTTCAGAATAAAGAAATTCATTTCAACTATGGCAATGCAGAGTGTGCGCGTTGAAGGTGTTAAATGTCAGTGTACGACATGTTTGCAGACATGTCGTATAGTGTTGTATTTTACAAATTCATGACGTTTCTGCGCAAAATGTCAAAATGTTCTCTTAATACGATTTTTATTTTAAACGTGATTGTATTCACTTTATTAACTGGATTCTTATTTCCTTTTTTTTACATGGGGGTAACCACTTATCAAGGCCCAGAGGCCACTCGAGGATAAGGATTAATGGGTATACATAAATCATTGTGATTTTAGCGTAGTAGACATTAGTGGGAATCTTGTAACTTGGAATACTTCGGGGACGGTTCAATAAGAATTTGTTCACGTTGGACTTGAAGGCAATAGCGTTGTAGACAGCTGAAAAGCAGGCAAACGGAATAGAGCAGTTCTAAGAAAGAAGCCCTGTTCATGTTTAGGTGTAGGCAAAGATAAAGAGTGTGGGAAATTGTTGATAGTGATTTTGGCTAGACAAGTGTTTTTCGTGAAAGTCTGGCGAGGGGGCTGGGGACCATAGATTGAAGTTCAGATGAGCACCTGTCATGAAAATAACGATAAAGCAAGGACAGGCCCGCTACGTCCTTTCTGTGGGAAAGAGGTTGCAGGAAAGAGAAAAGAGCATCCCCCACTAAGCTACGAAGTCTATTTTGAACTCTGTCAAAGACAGGATCAGCTGCTTCTAGCAGCTACTGCCCAGATGTGGCAACAGTATATATATATATATATATATATATATATATATATATATATATATACCGATTGCATTTCGTCCTGTAACCTCTATTGCTCTATATATATATATATATATATATACCGATTGCATTTCGTCCTGTAACCTCTATATATATATATACCGATTGCATTTCGTCCTGTAACCTCTATTGCTTTGGCCTCACTGGAACTGATATACATGACCTCCTAGAAATAATAATAGATAACACTTACTTCACATACAAACAAAGCACATATAAACAAATCACAGGATTGCCTATGGGCTCCGGCCTGTCAGGACTACTCGCTATCGCATTCATGGACAAACTCGAACGCTGCGCCCTCAACTCCTTCTACTCCTACACCTTCTTCACGCGATACGTTGATGATATCCTACTCCTGACACTTTCCCGGGAGGACGCAAACTCAATTTTTAACATGTTTAACAACACCGACCCACACATTGAGTTCACCATCGAGCACCCCGACAGTTCTGGATCCCTGGCACTTTTAGACTTCAGCCTCAAGATCTCCGAAGACGGTAATATATCCCCCAAATTCTACAAGAAACCCGGCTGTAGAGATCTCTTCGTAATGAAATAGCGCGCATCCGCAACAAATGCAGCAACGAAGCGGATAAAAATACCTGCACAAATAAATTCAACCAAGTCCTAGAAACCAATGGATACCCAAAACCAACCATTGAAAACCTCAATAAATCTAGAAGACGCACGCAACATACTTCCTCTAACACCTGCTTTCTAAAACTGACCCATTTCAACGACAAGATCACAACAGCCATCCGCAAAGCTATACACAGAGAGGGTCTAGACATATAACTTATACACACTGGGCCAACATTTGTCAAAACGCAAAACCCACCTAAGCACCCTAACTAACTGCCCGATGAACACCACTAACATGTGCCACCGTACATACCCAGTATATCGTATACAGTGCACCAAATGTGACCAATCATACGTCGGTAGCTCAGTGAGACACCTGCACATTAGAGTAAAAGAACACATACAAACACAAGCCTCTTCTATTCGCAAACACCTTCACACATGCGACAACACTAACAAATCCATCAGAGTAGATATTTTAGCCACCGAACGCAATGTTGGCAACCTTCGTATCAAAGAATGAATCCTAATTGCCAAATTACACCCCAAGATTAATCGCCGACATGAATTAGGCTCATCATTCTTAACTTAATGCACACCATCACACCATTGCATAATGAAATTAAAAATAAATAAACAAACAAAATAAAATAAATAAAAAAATAAATAAATCTAAAATTAAATTAAAAGAAACCAAAATAAATAAACAAACAAAATAATAAATAAGCAATCCCTATTCAAGATTACTACACATTAATAATAATAATAATATTTAACAATTAAATAACAAGCCTAAGATATATGAATTAGATGGTGCGAGCATGTGGGCTATACGGCTACATGTATATGACTCATGCAAATTTATAAGTTTATATGCCACAATATAACCCAATTGATTTCTCCGAGTAAACCTAACAATATTAATCGCAAATAACAATAAGACATAATACACCAAAAACAGAAATCCAAGAAAACTCAAATAAATAAATACATTATATAAAAAAAAATTTACTAAAACACCCGAAATAACTTTAACCACTTCATCATAACACATTGCATATATAAATAAATAAATATAGTTACTTGGTAATTGAATTAAAGATACAAGAATCCATAAATGAGTATATATACACTACATAACGAATTAAATAAAATACCCCCAGAATGAGAACAACATCACTAAAATAAAATAAATAAGCAAACAAATAAACACACAAAAAGCAATGCAACGTTATACACCCGAGAAGAAATATTGGTAACAATTATCCCCCTTAGAACAACCCATCGAGTAGTCTCCCTTGACCAACCGACTTATGCTAAGTCTACGTCCACCACCACCACCATACAGAATGCAGAACCACAAACAACAAATAAATTAGTTAATTAAATCTCCTCAATATAAACATAAACTACTATAAAAAAAACAAATAAATAAATAAAATAAATAAATAAATTAAAATTAAAATAAGTAAAAGAAAAACAAACAAACTCAATCACATTAAATTAAAAAGCCACCAACAATGTTCGGACAATTATTTAGCCCGATACTGTTACTATTTACTGTTTGCAACAACACGTTTGAACCAAGGATAAACTATTATAAAAAAAGTAAATAAATAAATAAAATAAAATATAATATAAAATAAATAATTTAGAAATATAAAATAAAAATTGAGAAAAAAAACCTAACCATATACCACCCACAAGTCCCGAGCAATGATTTACTGCGGTATAGTTACTGCTTGCAACAACACGTTTTTCAAAGTCAAGTAAATATCTGACGAAGAGATCTTTCTCGAAATATTACACGGACATACCACCAGACCGACTTTCCCAGGTAACCACTGTGCAAATATAAATATACTGCGTATATCAAATATGAATATGTACACATGTATTTATAAGTTGTATTATTAAATTTCTCACCTGCTTCAGCTTGTGTCTTTCTGTTACTTCTGCATTGTACCGCCTTCTACAATTCCATTTAAATATATATATATATATATATATATATATATATATATATTCGTCCCTCACTCTCTCTGTTTAATCTCCGTTCATACATTCTGCCTGTAGTTAGGTAAAGCTCTCCTCTCTTCTCTTTCTCCCTCTCTTTTTCTTTCTCTCCATCTATCTATCTAACGTCTTTCGTGTGCAATTATTTTAAAATTCCTCGATTGTTTATATTTAGTCTGTATTATCTACGTTGATTTAAAAAACAAGAAACGGTGACTAAAACAAACGTGTTCATTCAAGATTAGTGATAACATCCATATTCTCGCTCTCACTCTAACTATATTTCTATGTCTCTCTCTCCCTTTCTCTCTCTCTCTCTCTATCTCTCACATACACACACACAAACACACATGCACACACACATAACCACACTAGTTTAAATACACATACAGATATATATATGTGTGTGTGTGTGTGCGCGCACGCTTCCTCTCTTTCAAAATTTATAGATAAACACAAATCACTCTTCATACACGCAAAAATTATAATATACAGAGTGGAATGATAAAATTGTCGTCCTAGAAAAGACGACATGATTCCATTTTCATTTGATGAAAACCAGTTTTGTTTTATTGTTGTAGACCATATACTAGTTGACCGGTTGTGTGCAAATCCCAAGAGAGATAGGTTCCTTCCACCATGTTTGAAAGTTACAACGTGTTCAACGAGTGAGATCGTAAATACGCCGCTGACAACAGAACCATTGGCAAAATGCATCGCTGGATTGCCACGAATAACAGAGCCGTGCCCAGGTGATGAAACCAAAGTTTCCATCAACGGTTATGGTCTTTGACGTGGTTTCAGGCGAGAGCCACATCATGCTACCTCACAGCTTCGAGGTCTGCTTGAACGTTCAGCATCAAAGTGTACCTGGATGTGCAGAAGAGTGTGGTGCCGCTCGCAGACTTTGAGAGTGGCAGCAGGACTCGGCGCCGGCCCACATATCCAAGGAGTCCCAGGCTTGGTTTGAGAAGAAGTGCTACGACATTGTACCCTTCTGTCACTGGCCCACCTCCTCGCCCGACCTGACCCTGCTGAACTACTTCGTTTGGTCATACGTCGAGAACATCACTAACATGACCTCCCACGACACCAAAGCCAGCCTGATCGCCGCCATCCGTCGAGTATTCTCTGGGTTCCCGCCAGCACTTGTGGAAAAGGCATGCTCCTAGTTTTGTTCCGTATTGAGGCGACTACATTGAATAGATGTCAGCTCTGCTACATAACCAAGTTACCTGAACTGATTTTTTCAATGAAAGTTTTAAAATAAAGTTGAAACGTTGTTTTCTTTTTATCGTTCCACGCTGTATACACATATACATAATATATAATATAAAATATGATATATATAAAATATATATAATTAATATTTATAATGTATATAATATAATATAGTATATAGATCGATCGATAAATAGATAGATAGCATGGATAAACAGATAAGTAGATAGTTACACAGATAGATAGATAAAAAGATAATTTACTTGCAGATTCATATGTTACGTTGTCGTATAATAAATGAGGGTTTGTTGTATATTGGCTGAAATTGGAATGGAAATGATATATTAAAACGTGTCTATTTATAAAAGATTGAGTGTTTGATTAACTTATCAGAGTTAATGACGTTGTGTGTGTGATCGTTTAGATGTCTTTCTATTACATATGTTCAGATGCTGTTAAGTGTGAATATGCGTGTGACATGTCATTTGAACATACCTTCTGCCATTTTGTTGGTCCATCTGGAAATTCTCGTCTGGGAGGGAGACTTTATACCTGCTTTTGAGGACGAAGATTTATTTCACACCAAGACAATAAATTGGTTCTATAGTTTATTTCACTTTCCCAGATGTCTTGCAGAAGGTGGAAAGTGAATTTGGCCTGTGTTGTTTTTTTCTTCTATGTCTTATTTCTACCACGTCAGCATTCGTTCCCCACCCCCAGCGAAGGGGAGGAGACAACGGCAAAGCCGTCCGGTCTCGTCCAAGTCGCAACCAAATCTCCTCGATTCAGTTAATCTGATCACATAGCTCACACACAATCAAATCAGCTGATATTGACTTCCGGTCAACGTGTCTACACTATAACTCACCTCTTCCCTCTCTCTCTCTTTCTCTCTCTCTCTCTCTCTTTCTCTCTATCCATTCTCTAACACATAATCCGTACAAATCTAAGATTTGAATAAGCGCAACACTACAAAATTCAAATAAAATAAAATTTAAATAAAATAAAATTTAAATACAATAAAATTTAAATGAAATAAATGTTTTAACAACAAATTCCCTGCGTTTCTAGCGACCATTTTGTACATATACATATCATTTATTTCTTCTGTACTTTTCCGTCTCTTTTACGTACACACATATGTACATAAAGATCCCGTGCCCTTTTTCTCCCTCTCTTAACCTCTTCAAAGTGTGCGTACATATCTACATATATGGCCTTACTCTCTTCTGTGTCATGATTTTTCAATCTTCAAATATTTAAGGTTTGAATTGATCGTTTTGTTTTACGGCATAGCAACACAATTAGGGTTATTTAATGGCGAATCATATCATTTTTGTAAAAGTTTTAGGATTCGAGTTCTCTATATCTTCAAATATTTATTCATGGTGTTTAGATTCGCCGGCTTTTTTTACGGCATATATATCCTTTTCTGATTATTTAATGCCGAATCCGATAATTTTGGCAAAAGTTTAATGTTATGGGGTCTCATCCATGCACAAGATATGAATTCTCCCGAACTGTATAAATAAATTGAGAGTTACGACCCTTTGAATATTCTATGCATTTTCATAGTACATGTAAATCTAAGTTCCGACAGAAACTTGGCCATTTCGATGGCCTTTTTGCTGTTGGGCTGGTGCAAGATGTTCTGTGTAACCCTAGAAGGTCCACCTTGCCTCCCGGCTTTCGGAAGAAGCAAGTTTATCGCTTGTTTTTTTGAGGCGCCCTCGCCGAGGAATGCTGACGGTGCTAATCAGAATTATTTTTGTAAGGCCAGAGTGCTCCTCCTCTTCGGGTGCTGGCCTATTTTCCAATCTT
This sequence comes from Euprymna scolopes, assembly GCF_053919585.1. Classification (NCBI taxonomy): domain Eukaryota; kingdom Metazoa; phylum Mollusca; class Cephalopoda; order Sepiida; family Sepiolidae; genus Euprymna; species Euprymna scolopes. Next base: position 17,396,697 of record NC_136486.1, read on the forward strand.
CCAACTTTGTGTCACATCATCTCGCTGTGGGAGAGTGGTAAATATTGGTCAGTGTATTTTCGTAGTCGGCAATCTTGGCGATACTTACTACGACGTTTGCTCTTTGTATATGCTGTTTTGTTGTTGTTACTGTTGTTGTTTGTTTGTTTGTTTTTGTTTTGTTTATTTCAATATATTTTAGCTTTTCTAACTCATCTCTGTGTCTGTGTTTTCCTTAGTGACCCTTCCAGGTCAATAGCATTTATATACTTCAGGTTCTTTATATCGTCGAATATTTTTCATCATTTTTGGTTAATTGTTTTGTAGAGAAAATGTGTTGCTTTTGTTTTTGGCTTGGAAGAACATGATTGAGTTTTGCAAGGGAAAGGAAAAGGCAATGACATCAATGTTTGGTGCATTTTACGTCAGGACGCTGGTATCTTCGGACAACTTGACCTGGTAGCGTCGAACTAATCATATACCGAGTTGTAGCAAAGTTGATTTTGTTTTCGATTGCTACTGCTGACGGTTTTATACCTTTTGGTCTTCAATACAACAGGCAGGAGTATGACTCTATAACCAAGGAGCACCATTGGTATAGGTTCGTTCTATTTATTAACATTTAGTCAGACTTTTCTTGACTTAAGGAATTTGATATTTTTATGCTTATTGGCATATACCGGTAAGGTGTACTGTGCACCATTTCCTTTAGTAGAAAGTTGATGTTTTATTGCGACCGGAAACTGGAGAGAGACAGAGAGAGAGAGGGGGGGGAAGAGAGAACGCAAGAGAGAGAGAGAGATAGGATAATGGCAAGATATAAGAGTATTGCCAATGCTGTTAAGTTAGAAAAATAAAAGAGCGATCTTATTAAAGCCATGTGTAACCTCGATAATCGCTTAAAATCGAAGCAGAAACATAATTAATAACTGTTACTAATCGGACGAGAATTTAATGCAGAAACGACCTGTATATTTTTATCATCAGTATTTTTCATTAATTTTTTTTATTTTTGAGCGATTATCAAGACTCTCCAGTTCGGTATGCATCAGCGATTCCCGGTTCCGGCAACGAACACCAAAACGCAGGCATATCCACAAGCTCTATATCTGTTTTCAGTAAATTCATATCTTCAGTTGACCACCTATGCTATTACTCCAACCGACGGGTACGATTGTGGCTACAAACTTGCGGATGAATTTCTCTTAAAGACCTCCAAGAACGTGACCAAACCAACGAAGTCTCCGTTTTAGAAGGGTCTTTGTTATTCTGTCGGTATTAAATTGTGGTGTCACTTCAAACTCAACAACGGGAATTAGGGAATGAAAGTTCGAAAATATGAACAAAATATATTCATATGAGCAATTTTATAGAGATAAAAATTATACTTTGAAAGACCAAAGTTTATTGAGAAGTTTTTAAGTTCTTGAATAAGAAATATATAAAGAATAGCGTCAAAAAGTTCGTTTCAAAGTTCTGTTATAAGTATGTATGCGTGAGAGAGAAAGAGAGACAGACAGACAGACAGACAGACAGACAGAGAAAGTTTACCTTCTAAGTATCTGTGTTTGCTGGAGATATAACAACAAGCTTAAATGAATTTCAGCGTCGTGCATTCCAGTCTTCTAAGATGAACGTTGTTTACGATAAGAGTCGAGCCACATCGCGTCGTAAGTGTACTCTGGAAGAATTCATATTTCAGTTGAAAAAGTCAGTGTTTTTTAGGCTTTGATTAATTTTACACACGGTTGTTTATTTGAGGGTCCCAAACTATTTTTATTGACTGGAAAATATTTCGAATTCACACGTTTATGTGAGGAGAGTGAATCTCGACCAGACGGAGAAAGAAAAGAAGTAGCAATTACAGCCATTTTCTTTTCAGCATTCGTTCGAATCGCATCTCAATGTCAGACTACCATAAAGAAGTGAAAAGAAAAGAAGATGAAAGAGTAAACGGAATGGACAAAGAATAGAAAGAAGTAGCTTACATCAGCTCATTCGCATCGCCATTAATGTCCAATCAACCACAAAATTTAACACAAAATCGTGCACGGATGATGCGGTTTGAGATTTTGATGGAGAGACGGATGAAAAAAGGAGGCACAGGATTATACAATTTTTACAAACTGAAAGGAGTCTTCAACAAAATATGCCCAAGCTTGTCTTGGCTGTTACATTATCACGACGTTTTGACTGCTATTCTTCTCGGCCTTCTCAAGACAGCTTATTGAGAAAGACTATAATAGCATGACTGGAATCAGAAAAGAGTCTCCAGTCTAATAGATTTCGTACTGTCCACCAAACTCCAACCCCTGCACCATCGCCGTACTGTTGCACTCTTGTGCCAATTTTACAAATATTTGATTGGGCTGTACTCTGACGAACTCCTAGCACTTGTGCCCCTTCGAAGTAAGTAAATACCCTGACTAACCCGACAAGCATCAAAATCGCATCCTTGCACTGTAGAGATCCCTAGATGTCGTAAAGCCTTCTACTCTAATAGTTTCTTCCCCTGAACTCCTAAATGTTTGGAATTCCCTCTCGGTTTCCTACTTTTCTGACTGTAATGATATGCAGAAGTTTCTGTAATGTGAACATACTGCTGCTCATCTCCCTGTAAATATGGTTACAAATAGTAGCCCCTTATGTTCATGTGGCACTGTGCCTTTTTTTTTTGGGGGGGGGTAAAACAAAATAACTATAATGGCAATGAAAAGGAATATGTAATCGGCACGTCTGCGATTTAATCATGTCCGTCTGGCACCACTGGGAATTCCAAATCTGTTTTAATCGCAAGAAACAGACTTTTCGACCAACATGCTGATTCCTGATAACGATTGAAGACGAACTTATTTCGAGCCACGCTGACGTAGAAGATGGTGAAAAGAAAAGGGAAAGCGTCTTATGGTCAGAACAGAACAAAAAGATGGACAAAACACGCAAAAAAAAATGGCTGGAAAAAAGCGTTTCATGTTTTTGTGCGATGCTTAGCTTTTTTCTTTTGTTTTCTATTTTGATCGACCACACGCCAACGCTCCACCGGTAAATAAACAAAACTGTAAATCCTCTCGACTCTCCTGCACGGTCTAATATCATGTGTCATATCCCATGTTTATTAAATCTCACAAGTACTTCTATACTTGAGGTGCGAGGTTTGTCGATAAAGTAACGGGACTCCCGTCTATCTGGCAAGTTCCTTTCGAATATATATTTTTGTTTTACTTTATGTTTATTTATTTATTTATTTATTTATTTTGATTTTTTGATTTTTTTTTTTTATAGATTTTTCTTGTCTATAAATGTTTATATTTTCCAAGTTGATAGCATAATAGATTTTGCAATTGTTTTCATTTTCAGTTGGTGAGAGGGGAATCTTTCACCTAACCCCCTCTTAAACACACCAAATGGACTCTTATTAAGTAAAATACTTAATATTTCTTTAATGGAGAGTAGAAAACACATTGTGCATGCGTTATCGGCAGCTTCTGTTACTCTCGCTTCTCTTTATTTGTCCCTCAGTCCTCATTTTTAATGAATGATTTTTCTGACAAAGGAAGAAGAAAAAGCTGTTTTCTAGGTTGGCAGTATTTTTGCGTGAACAGCCGCCAGGGATGTCGGAGATTTTCTATTTCTATGTCTATCCTTGTAGCCATGTCACTAGTAAGGGTGCTGGAGGTAAACGTTTTATCTGGGCTGGCGTTATCCGCCTGATAGTCAGGGACCCGAACCTTGGATTAACCACTAAGGAGGCTGTCCTATCAGCAGGTGCAAAGTACTGGGGCTGCTGTATTGCCATTTGGTGAATGGATTCTGGACCATGCAGTAGCTCCTGGTGGGGCCTCTCTATGCCATATTAGTGGGTAATTGTTACGGATTTACCTTTTCATGTGCTACAAAAGAAAAATTCTTCATTTCTATTTCTCTCTTACTTTCCCTCTCTGCCCTGCTTCAGGCATGTCTGTGGACCTAGTTCACAGACCCCAAAACACCATCATGAAAAGTATCAATAAAAAACACACGATTAAACCCGGATCTCCAACTTCCAACGTAGACTCCCACTACCATGTCTCCTTCTCCAACATCAGGGGTCTACGTTCTAACCTTCTAGAGGTTGAAACCCAATTACAGGAGACTAAACCAGACCTTATATTTTTAAGCAAAATTAGAATTGGACAGGCTATTTCCCTAGATGAGTTCGTAATTAAAGGATACTCTAATTTAACTTCCAAGTCTGACCCCCAAGATCGCCATGGGCATGGAATATGTACCTATATAAAAGATGGTTTCCCATGTGATAGGGACATCTCCAGAGAAGATCCTAACTTACCCTATATGTGCTTCCGGTTGCACGAGCTCAAACTACTGCATTTATATTTACTTTCTATCGCTCCCATAACAACGGAGTTACTATCTTTAAAAGCATAGCTGAGAAAATTTACCATGCCCTCTCTGCTTATCCTTCAGCTAATATTCATGTCTGTGGAGACTTCAATTTTCACAATGTGGAATGGTTAACTCACTCGAACAAGACCGATGATGAGGGGAGGTTCTGTCATGATTTCTCCATTGCTTATGACTTCACTCAGACTGTTCACGAACCACCCGCGTTCCCGATTCTGACGGACAGTATGCAAGTCTCCTAGACCTCTTTCTCACAACTTGACCTGAACTGTGTTCAGCTTCTGTTCTGTCTCCACTTGGATCTTCCGACCACTCAGTTGTATCAGTTAAGATAAAAATGAAATGTAATAAGTCTCCAGATGTATCTCTCCATCGTAGAGTATATTGATACTCTATGGCTGACTGGTATAGCTTCCGCACTTTTATATCAGATCTACGTCTGCGTTCCATGTTTAAAAATTATGTGTCCTCTATAGCATCAGACCTGACAGAATGGTTAATTATAGGTATAGACCGTTTCATACCCTCGAAACAATTCCAGCAAAAACTAAACAGCCATCTGTGATTCTCTCCGGAATGTGCTGTTGTCATTGTGCATAGAAATCACTTTTTCCATTGCTTCCAACGTAATAGATGTACTGAGACTAAAGCCGCTTTCAGTACTGCCAGCAACCACTGTAAAAAAAGTAATAAAGAACGCAGGAGAGTTGTATGCTCAATCCGCTAAGTTCAAAGTAGCTGAGTAGCGGCTTGGTTCCCACCAGTTTTCGCAAATAGCAAACAGAATCCCGAACAGAAGCATGTGCTCTATCCCAACTCTCATAAATGGACCTGAGGTAATCTCATCAGCATCAGACAAAGCCAAATTCTTTGCCAAGAACTTTGCAGCTAATTCTAACCTTTGTGACCAAGGCTGCCAATCTCCAATATTTCCTCCTGTATCAGAAAACATGCTATGTGATATACAAATATCTGTACGTGACGTTGCCAAGCTAATCAAAAAATTTGATTCCAATAAAGCAACCGGCCCTGGCGGTATTCCAATTATAGTACTCAAAAGACTTCAACCAGAACTTGCGGCCATCCTTACAAAACTGTTTAAACGTTGTCTTAAAGAGGATTGCTTCCCGTCACCCTGGAAAATCTCATCAGTATGCCCTGTATTTAAGAATTCAGGTGATCGGTTATCTCCCTCACAGTACATGCCAATAAGTCTCCTATGTGTCATGAGTAAGTTGCTGGAATCTGTGTTAAATAGAGAAGTAATCAAGCCTCTTAGCAAAAATAACCTTAGTGACACGCAATATGGTTTCCGTTCTGCTAGATCTACAGCAGATGTATTTACAGTTATATCTCATAGGATTAGCGAATCTCTCAACGGAGGCTACCTTTCTAGGACAATTGCTCTTGACATATCAAAGGCCTTTGATAGAGTATGGCATAAAGATTTACTTCACAAGATCTCCAGCTATGGTATAGCTGGAAATATCTTCTCAATTATTAAATCATTTCTCTCTGGTAGGTTCATAAGAGTAGTGGTTGATGGGCAGAAATCAAAAGCTCTTAGTATTAATGCTGGAGGCCCTCAGGGGCCCATCCATGGCCCTACTCTCTTCCTGATCTATATTAATTATCTTCCAAATCACATCCTTACATCATTCGTAGACACTACTATCTATGGTAGTTCATCTAAGACCTTAAACGACTAAGTTCTCTCTGATTCTCTCTCCTCTGATCTTGAGCAAGTGGTACAATGGGGAAGAAGGTGGCTTGTTACTTTTAATGCATCTAAGACCAAGCTTTTATCTTTACATCATCAACGCTCTGATCCCCATCTGGCATCAATTGAAATGAATGGCTCTCGTCTTGAGGAGGCCTCATGTTTTGAAAAGCATCTGGGCTTCACCTTTACTCCTGATCTTAAATGGAACACATGCATTAAATCCGTTGCTAAGGCCGCTGGAAAAATGGTGGGATCTTTCTATCGATCCAGTAGATATCTCACTGCTGATGCAATTCTCTATTTATATAAGAGCCAGATATGTCCAAGGATGGAGTACTGTGTCCACATCTGGGCAGGAGCTGCTAGAAAGGACTTATTCTGCTCTGATAGAGTTCAAAATAGACTTCGTAGCCTTGTGAGGGATGTAATTTTCTCTTCCCTGCAACTTCTTTTTCACAGAAGAGATGTTGCGAGTTTATCTCTGCTTTATCGTTATTATCGTCGCAAGTGGTCGGCTGAGCTCCATTCTATGGTTCCCCCTCGCCAAACTTACACAAGAAACACCCGTCTAGCAGAAAACACTATCACTAGTTTCCCCCACTCTTTATCTGTGTCTAAACCTAAGCGTAGATTCCATGAGCAAAGCTTCTTTCTTAGAACAGCACGCCTATGGAATTGTCTTCCGTTTTTCTGCTTTTCAGCTGACTACAATATGGTTGTCTTCAAGTCTAACGTAAACAAGTTCTTGATGAGCCGTTCCATATAAGTTAACAGATTTACCGAATCTCCATTACTAACGGTTACTATATTGTCCAATTTCTAATGAACACTCTTTAACCCTTATCCTCGAGTGGCCTCTTGGCCTTGATAACTGGTGTGCCTATGTAAAAAAAACAAAAAACGCCCGAACAATGTATGTTGGTGGCAAATAGCATATTACATATTTTCCACTTACAGGTAATTTTCCTAAAGTTTTTATGGAAATCACTCCGGCCGGACAAATTATGAAACCATATGACGTGAGGACTTAACAAGTACGAAAGATGATTATCGCAAAGACAGAAGGTGTCTATTGGTTTTGTTTTGAAAGGATTACGGTTATACATAGGAGAAAAACAGTCAGCAGGAAGGGGATTCCACAAACTTCCAGTCCTTGTAACGAAGATATTAGATTAGGAAGCTGTATTACAATGAAGTATCCAAACAGATAATTGATGAAGACTTTTATACTAATGAGTTAAACGAGCTGTAACAAAGGAAGCAGGGATTACATCAGACAATTCTGAAGAACGCATGTCATGATAGTATTAAAAAAACATAATGTGAGAGAGAAAGTGCAGAGAAGACACGTGGGGCCAATTAAGTAGGTTTCTGCATCTAATGCACTCTTTCCAGCATTCTCTGCACAGCTTTTTATGCATTATTAGAAGAAATAATGTGGAATGCTCTCAGGTCGGTCGGCTTCTTCATTACGTTATGTTTTTTTTATATAAAACCTTGCAATTGTGCCATTAATATAATAAGAATTATTAATGACATTATTATTATTTTAACACTCCTTGTTTAAACAAAGATAAGGGAGATAATTCTTACAGATCAAGTTTTTTTAATTACGTAACCGAAAATAGAAATGCCGCCATTAAAAAAGCGACGTGAACGTAAAATTTAAATATCAGAACTTATTTATGGGGTTATGGTGCGAGAATATTAATTTCCACGTCCAGGAACTGATCTGGAATATTTTAAACACGTTTCGGCATTAAAGGAATTAGATCAGACCGCGAAGATATATGATCTAAACTAATACCGGTCCTTACTTTCAAAACGAGTAATTTTATGATCCTTGTGGCTTTTGAGAAAATAAAAATATCCAACTTCGCACAATTATACAAATAAAGAGGTGGTTTTAGCTCTACTCAGTCATGAAATTTAGTGCACAACGCATAATGAGCAGGAGCATTGTCGTGGTGAAAAATGATAGATGTAAAGGAAAGCAAAGAAAATACAATATTATGCGCTGAGGATATCATCTTAGCTGAGAACACACTCTTTCTGCTTACACCATAGTTCATATAGCAAACCAATATTCGTAGTTTTTTTAAAACTGTGTTCACCATTGTCGGGAAAGTTACATGGGAATATCAACATCACAAGCGTTTCTCAATTATACCTATCTTCCGATCAGGGGAGATGACGACATTAGTCTTTTGCGGTTCTTTCGGGGAGGTGTCGATGCATTCCTACATACATCGTGTGGTATTCCCAAATGCTCACTCACCGTCTAGCCTTAGCGTTGCTTAACTTCGGCGATCTAACAAGAGCCGCTGTGTCAATGTGATTATGCCGTATCCGTTACTTTTTAGACAGACATTGTCCGAAAGAGTTCTTGCGCGATGAAGAGTTTCTTATGAGGAAAGACTTGCATACTCTCAAACCGCACTTCTGGGCCAGTATTGCTTAAATCTAATGACAGGCAGAAAGCAATACTACTTAAATATGTAGGAAAGAACTGGTAATTTTTGCTTCGTTTTGTTTGTTTTGTTGTGTTTTTTGGAGGTGCGGAATTTATAGTCCGATCACGTTTATAGTTTTTTTTAAATTATCAACTTTCTCAGGACATAACTTCGAAAATATGGCATAAATATTTTAATTTTTTGCTTCTTTCTGAAGATGAGGTATGCCTCGAAAATTTAGAGAACAACACCACGATGCCATCCTTGTTCAAGACATTGTGTTGGTAAATAAATACTTTATAATTTAAAAAAAATATAATTCTTTACCTTGTCTCGTACTTAACGGTGCTCTTCCACATGACTGCATTGCCGTAGATTTCAAACACACCTTAAACACTACGTACATAACTTTAAAACACATAACTTTAAAACACATAACTTTAAAACACATAACTTTAAAACACATAACTCCAAAATAATTAAATTCAAAACAACTAGAACACATCCCTCACTTACAACTGACGTATTTTCTGGTTTTATATCGTTTTATAATTAAGGATTAAGGAAGGTGTTTCGTTTTAATGTTAAAGAAATTCGTACGTTTTTCTCTCTTGTAGGTGGTACTACCTCGACGAATACACGCCTTGTCAACCGACGTGTGGAAACAGCACACAGCAACGATTAGTCGAATGTGTTGAGGAGAATACACAACAAACTGATGAGAGGATTTTCTATGCGGTCCCGGGAAAGTTCTGTATTGGTCCAATGCCACAGATGTTGAATTTGTGCACCAGCGCTGATACGTGCCAAGGGAGTTGGGGGCTCAGTCCTTGGGGAAAGGTAATCTTATATTGAAGTCATGTAAAGTTCTTCACATTTTTGTTTGCATTGATGCATTGATTAAACTATTTGGGTGCATTCACTGTTATTATTTTCTCACTGAAGCTTCATTCAACATAGCTCTATATCAATGTATATGAAGCTAGTACATTGGCTAATGTAATTCTCGTCTTATGGTTGTTGAACTCAGATATTCACGGTTAATTTTAAATTTTGTATTAAATTTCATTTACATCTGTAGCATTTAGTTATGATGTTTCCTTTATATCTTTGATAATTTACTTTGGAAAATATGACACAAGGCCAGAAGCTTGCGAAAGTTGAGCCAGCGCGCGCTTCTATAGAAAGAGAACCTTGACTTTGCAAGAAATGCTAAGTAGTCCAGCCCCGCCGACATTGCTTGATTAGGGCGCCCAAGGGTAATAAGCATTAAACTTATTCACATTCTACAAGAGGGGAAGCAATGTCTAGAAGAGTGGATCCTCTAGGACATTCCAGAATCATACCTCAACACTATCACTATCAGTCACAATGGTCCAGTATCCGTCAAACTGACTGTCGATAACAAATCCTCGACTTGGCATCTCTGACCTTCACAGTAAACTTGTGGAGGAAACACTGCTTTGATATTTCTTAATTTTTTAGATGAGGATTAGTTATTTAAATTCATCGGACTACTGTTTTCATCTTGAGTGTAATTTTCAAAACGTGGCGCAGTGGTTAGAGTATTTGAAAAAAAATCAGTCGTAAAAGTGTTATTCTCTTGAATGTGGGTGATCGAAAAATGCAACCGCGAATAATTTAGGATCTCAATCCAGTCATGGTTGGCGGGACAAGAGTATGCTACCTCCATGAAGTAAATAAAAGACAAAACACACCCGGCGGAGATAACATCAACCGAAACATTGTGAAAATGGCACTCAAAATGAGAGCAGTAGTTTGATGAATCCAAATAATACGAAAGACTGCTTTTATTGTCTTTTATTGGCGTTTTATGATTCCCCTGTAAACTGTCTGTTGGAATCAACGTTGATAATTACGAAAGCAAAGCAAATACATTTTTTATGAATGAGATTGTGTAAGTGTAATACAACTACCATTACATACATTTATAATCTACAAACATCTCGTTAACTAACATTAATACAAGAATAATACACATTTCTTCTTTAGGGACTTGCCCGATAATCACAATAAAGCGATATGAATTATGTAAATTCCAGCTGGCCCTTATCGAGTTAAAAAAGCACAAAGTCGTGTATCCGGTTATCTCCCGCCAGACCGTTTGCTTCTACCTTTTTCACAAATGTGACAAACTTTTTTTAATTACTTGTCGACGTAGTATATAAGAATACATTAAATTGTGTCTACAGTGACAAAATATGTCAAATAGCAAAAGAAAAATTCCTATTGATTTCATATCCATTATATGCTTATTTTCTTTGTTGTATTTGTATGGTGGTCGCTCCAGATAAGGTGTAAAACCACCTGATGTAAAGAGCAAAACAAATACTACTTCGACGTCAAAAACCAGACAACAACAAGTGAGATGAATGTATTCCAATCCAGAAAACAGCAATTCTTACTTCTTACCTCATGATATGTAAGAAATAAAGGACAGAATAAAAGAAAGGCTGTCGAAAACAATTTTCAAATCGGCCATTATGCTATACTTCGTGAACAAACACCATTGATGGAAGTGCTGCATATATAAAATATTCTGATTATCTGTTATTCGTCACGAGAGCCAAAAGTATAGCTGCTCTGCTGTGTTTGAAAATGTATTCTTTTTCTTCAGAGGAAGTAGTTCCTGTGTTTAAACATTTGATAATTTTATAAATAATGTATTTTTAAATAAGGGTGTCGCCCTATATACACCAACACTACAGTTTTATTTTTTAAAAAAATCAATTCAAGTACCTTGATTATGCAGTAGATCTAATATATATTCAATGTAGCTGCCTTCAGCCTCAATCACTGCCTTGATACAGGTTCGGAACTAATAGCATGACTTTTCCACAAACGCCGGCAGGAGTTCGGCGAATACTCGGCGGATGGCGGCGATCGGGCTGGCTATGGTGTTGCGGGATACCATGTTGGTGATGTTCTCGTCGTATGACCAAACGAAGTAGTCCAGTGGGTTCAGGTCGGAGGAAGAGGGAACCCAATGAGAAAAAGTACAAAGTCGTATCACTCCTTCACAAGCCAAGCCTAGGTCTCTTTGAACTTGTGGGTCGGCGCCAAGTTCTGCTGCCACACACAGAATCTGTCAGCAGGGGATCACCACACTCTTCGAGCACATCCAGGTACATTTTGGTGTTAACTTTCAAGCCGACATCGAAGATGTGAGGAGGCATGATGTGGCCCTCACTTGAAACCACATCGAAGACCATAACCGTGGCCGAAAACTTCGTTTTCCTCACCGTTGGCACGTCCCTGTTATTCGTGGAAATCCAGCAGTACATTTTGAGGGTGCTGGCAATGGGCCTGTTGTCATAACTTTGATCGATAGAGAACATAAATTGTATAGCGATGCATCTCCGATCTAGCTCGTTGAATACTGAGTCACTTTCAGGCATGATAGAAAGCTCTTGCGATCTGTACACAACTGAAAAACAAGTAGATGGTCTAGAACAAAAAATAAAACCGGTTTTAATCAAACGGAAATGGAATCGTTATATTTTCTAGGGTGACAATTTTATCGTTACACCCTGTATATCACTAAACTTCTTCGTATACTAATCGTCTGTCTAAAATACTGAGAATTTCTTTATCAAGATAGAATATAATAAAAATATTTCTATTTTTATAGAATTATTTATTCAGATTTAATTATTTATCAAGATAGAATATAATAAAAAATAATTATATTTTTATAGAATTATTTAAAACGATATTATATAAATAATGAATGTTAAAAATTTATAAATGTTTTTATTATTTTTTTATTTTTTATTTGTTGACTTGTAGGAATACAAAATATATTTGTTGACGTGTAGGAATACAAAATATATTTTTTAAGAATTTTCTTTTTAAACGAACAGTATTTTCGCTCGTTTCCTTTTGAGTTCCTCCGTGTACTTAGATTCCAGTAAAACGAGCAAAGAAAGTTGACTTGGGGTCCGTTGGTTTGAGAGGCAGAGAGGCCTTTGAAGCCTTATGGGGAGGTTCTCTTAGTGTTCTGTTGGTAGATATGTTTGTTCTGATCGTAAGAGTGTCATTCGATAGAGAAACCAAATATCATTTTAAGCACTCAAAATGATACACCGTTACTTCTTTCGTAGCATCTAATGATAAACGCTTTCGGTTGAATACTAACTCAAAAATGAGCAGAGAATGAAGTATAACGTTTAACAGATTTATTCAACAACTTATAGATTAAATGACAGTTGAATGCGTGATTGTTAAAGTCTGTGATACGAGACACATTTCTTTTCATCTCAAAACTGTTATGGCGGATCTCTCTTCTCCCCATGGCGATAACTCTACTTTCTTCGATCTAAGAGAAATAATCCTATTATTTTTATGTTGTACCTAATAATTGTAAACTTTAATTTTCATTTTGTGTGGAAGAAAAATCTCTTTGTGTAATATAACGCGGACGGCTATATGAAAATACCGAGCCGTAAACAAAATGGCGTCACAATAAGGAAAAAGAAAACTATAAAAAGAAGAGAGCACAATCGAGGAGAGATCACGTTAGAGACGTGGATTACGTTCGAGAGCGCGTTTGAGAAAACCACTTGAGGGACGTCACAGTGATAACGAGAGAATGAGGAAATAAACGTTGTTATACAACAAAAAAATCGAGTTGAAATTATTTTCAATTTTTTGTCTACTTTGTTACTGAGGCTACAATGTGTTGGGTCCAGGACAACGTTATATTTGTTTCAGAGATGACCAAGATCAGTTAACCAACATTACGACCAATGTCGAAATAACGCACCAAATTAGGACGCAAACAACGATTGGACGACCACGGCCTGTGCAGTGAACATATAGAAACGCAAGTTCACGTCAACACTAAATAATCAAAAGGAACTAACTTCCCTAAATGCAAACAAACTTACAAGAAACCTTATTGACTTTTATAAATGCGACGATTTTCTGAACGATTCCTTAGTAATTCCAATAATTATTTTACTTTTTATTTTTATATTTTAGTGTTCTGTGACATGCCACGGCGGAATTCAGAGACGAACAGTCACATGTCAAAAGACCTTGCCGGATGGAAGTAGAGTGAACGTCAGCGATGCTGACTGTGCCGACATACCCCGAGCCCGTTCGGTTCGTGTATGCAATTCGTTTCCGTGCCAGTGGCCTAAAATGCGCGAACCGGTGCGAAAATTTTTCCAGCTGACGCAACAGGATCACGTCAACCTATTCACCGGCTCCCAGGCTTATATCCTCCCAGGGACCACACTTCACGTACGCTGCTTAGCCAGAGGTATCGACCGGAACTCAATCGATTGGCTGAAAGACGGAGAACCAATGGATACGAACAGTTCTGAAGTGAATCAACCGAGGTACAAGTCGCGCCAGAAAATCTTCATCAAGACGTATTACAATGCTTCGGGGAGCGTAAACTACACGTGCAAAACTGAAACCTTCTACAATAATATAAGCAACGTTCTTTCCTCAATGTTGACCGTTTATTTTATAAATCTAGCCGACATCTTGCCTGCCAAAGACGAACGAGGACTGTACCTGCCCAGCGCCCCTTCCTCCTCCCATCCGCAAGTGACGGATCCTTACGATAAAGTGAAAAGAAGGGTACAGTACGTGCCTGGAAAATGGTCACCGTGTTCGGCTAGAGTTTGCAAAAGATACGGTCGTCAAGAACGTAGTGTGTCATGTGAAATCATCACTAGTCAGTATATCGAAGAGTTACCTCCTGTAGTTTGCAAAAAGAAAAATTTAAAGAAGCCAGAGAAAATACGAAAATGTCGAACCGATTGCTTTAAATGGATTACACATGACTGGTCAAAGGTAAGTCCTTTATCATATGAAATATATTTACTTCATTCTTAATATTGACCCTAACCTTATGCCATCAAACTACTTATATTCCACCATCCACTAACCGTTTTTGTTTTCCTTATTTTTTTCTCCTCCCTCATATCTTTTCCTCAATTACCAACCTGCCGTGCTATCCACTTTTTTCAGAATGTATGTTGTCCACTCTCGACTTTTCTGTAAATACTCATGTATGCATGCATAATTTCCCCGCTTTTAACATATTTTTCTCCTGATAAAGCATTAATTTTTACTGATTACTGCAGTTGGGGTGCCTGTAGTATAGATGTCTATAGTTGGAATGCCTGTGGATGGGATGCCTTTAGGTGGCGAGCCTGAAATGTAGAGACCTGTAGATGGGATGTCTGTAGTTATGATACTTGCTTTTTAGTGTAAAAAATTCAATTCGATTTTGTAGCTCTAACAAACTTTTTCACCAAATTTTCTAATCCCTTTCTTTATAAATTTGTCAATGTCTTACATAATTATATTTAACGTTCTCTAAAAAATATGGATAAAGTACTATATGTCTTGGCTGTATTTTGTCCTTTCCTTGTACTATGTTAGAACACTATCTGGCTATTTTTTTATCTTTATTTAGCTTCTACCGTTTTTAAGAAAAAATATTTGTGAAATGCGCTGTTTAGTATTACAATTAGAGAGTGAGTAACTAAAATGAATTTACTTACGTATTGTTTTATTGACAAAAGCATTAGAAACCTTTTATTTACATCATTAAAAATGATGTAAATAAAAACCATTCATTGTAAACTAGTATTAAATTCATTTTGTAAAAACTTTATGTAATTTTGTTTTTAGGTGGTGGTGTTAATTTCTTCACATTAATAATATAGGTATCCAGATAAAAATCGTTTAAACTTGCATGAGATTCGAGCGCTGATATTTATATCATAAAGATTACTACCTTACGATTCCTTTTTTGTCAACTAATCTCGTGTTAGTTTTAGTGTACAAACAGACTAGGTTCCAAACCAAACACACACACACACACACACACACACATATATATATATATATAAAACAAGATAAAGATACATATTATCTTAACAATATATTAAGATAATACAAAGCTCAATTTACTGTATAGAGCAATTAAAGAAACAAGAAAACATATGTGATGAAAATAAAATTTGAGTAAATTACAATATTTATAAATCCATCAAAAATTCAAACAAGTAATTATAATAAAGAAAAAAATACTTTATCCATGCATTTCAAATGATAGGCTTTTTATTTAGTGGATAAACATTACTAAAAATGCATCATCGGTTAACATGACTTTGAAAGTATATAAAATTTATCGGAATCATTTTTAGTGAAACAAAAAGTATTTTCAACAGAATGACAAATCAAGCTGTCTGTGTGTGTGCGTGTGTGTGTGTGTGTGTGTGCATTTCCCTACGCAATAACTCTGTCAGTTTTAAGTCTATATGATCGAAATTTGATATACATGGTACTGAGATTTGGGAACATCTTTATAACTCGTTTTCAGCCAGAAACTTGACTAGTAAGGGGGTCAAAATTCAACGATTTAACCTGTGAGAACTCTACCAAACTCCTCCGACAATTGGGATGTAAATACTTGAAATTTTAGATATAGGTTCTTTGGAAATGGATCTAACTTAATAACTTGATGTAGGCCCAAATCAATAAATGTTAAAGGGTCATAATAGGGGTTAAAGTTTTTAAAAAAATAGACGTTTTTTGGGGGGTTTTTTTTGTTTTTTTTGCTCAGCATACACCTCCAAACACTCGGGCAACACCGGGCCGAAATGCTAGTATATTTATAAAAGTGAACGTGTCTGTGTATCTGCCTGTCTGTCTGTCTGTCTGTCTTTGTGTGTATGTACATTTCCCTACGCAATAACTCTGTCAATTTTAAGTTTACAGGCTCGAAATTTGATATACAGGGTACTGAGATTTGAGAAAATCTATGTGATCGGTTTTCGGCCAGAAATTTGGCTGTAAAGGGGTCAAAGTTCAACGATTTGACCTTTAAGAACTCTACCAAACTCCTCCGACAATTTTTGGTCTAAACACTTGAAATTTTAGATCCAGGTTCCTTGGACATGGATCTAACTTAATAAACTTACCAATATATAAAGTATGTATGTATGTATGTATGTATGTATGTATGTATGTATGTATGTATGTATGTTACCGTGTCTTCCTAAACTTTTGACAGAGGCGACGGATTTTACCAAGATTAGTATTGTTTTAAAGTCCTAGCTTTCAGACGACAAATATCGAAAAATTGGCTAAAAACATTACTATCTTCACCTTCAACTGGAAACTTTTCTACAGGGGGGTAGCTTTTTTCGCTGTTAATTT
Organism: Euprymna scolopes; assembly: GCF_053919585.1. NCBI lineage: Eukaryota > Metazoa > Mollusca > Cephalopoda > Sepiida > Sepiolidae > Euprymna > Euprymna scolopes. The sequence continues at coordinate 17,413,461 of NC_136486.1, forward strand.
TCAGTCTACATATGCAAAATTTGATATACAGAGTACTGAGAGTTGGGAAAATCTATGTGATCGGTTTTCGGCCAGAAATGTGGCTGTTAAGGGATAAAAGTTCAACGATTTGACCTTTGAGATCTCTACCAAACTCTTCCGACAATTTTGGGTCTAAACACTTTAAATTTAAGATATAGGTTGCTTGGATATGGATCTAACTTAATAACTCAATTTGAGCCCCAAACAATTAATTTTAAGGGTTCATAATGGAGGTCAAAGTTTTAAAAAATAGACCGTTTTTTTGTGTTTTTTTTTTATTTTCTGCTCAGCATACACCTCCAAACACCCGGGCAACGTCGAGCACCAATGCTAGTATATCTATATACGTGAACGTGTGTGTGTGTGTGTATACAGTTCCCTACGCAATAACTCTGTCAATTTTCAGTCTACAGACTCGACATTTGATATACTGGGTAAAGCGATTTGGGAAAATCTTTGTGATCGGTTTTCGGCCAGAAATTTGGCTGTTAAGGGGTCAAAGTTCAACGATTTGACCTTTGAGAACTCTACCTAACTCTTCCGAGAATTTTGGGTTTAAACACTTGAAATTTTAAATATCGGTTCCTTGGACATGGATCTAACTTAATAACTTGATTTGAGCCCAAAACAATAAATGTTAGCGGGGGTCATAATAGGGGTCAAAGTTTTAAAAAATTGACCTCTGCGGTCTCTACCAAATTACTCAGTTAATTTCTGGTCTAAACATTTTAAATTTTACATAAAGAGTATTCATGGATAGGGCAAGCTTTTTAATCGGTTTGGGTCGAAATTTTTTAGTTACCAATATATAAATGTATGTATGTATGTTTGCATGTCTGCCTTCAACTGAGTACTTTTCTACAGTGGGGGGGGGTCGCTTTTGTCGTCGATATTTTTTAGTAATCCTCTCCTTTCGATTGTGTGGCCTTGATTTAAACATAAGTCACTTTTAATTTGGTGGTGGTCGTAACAGCAAAGTCGTCAGGTTTTTCCCCCGATTATTTCTCTTCTTCGCGGTACGGGTTTGAGCCTGCCTTACTACTACGACTTTTTTTTGCTCAACATACTCATCCAAACACCTGGGCAACGCCGGGCTGAAATGCTAGTAATATATAGAGTAAACAAAAATATATACGTATACATAAATATATATGGAAACAAGTTTGCGTTTACTGTAAACTTTTTACGCAAATATTATGCAAGTATAAATCATGTAGAATATCTGCATGAATATAATTACACGTAATAGTTAACTAAAGCTGATCATCCCATAAGAAAACCGAAAAACTAATAGAGAATTAATTAAAATGAATGCTTAAAAGAATATGCAAATTAGCTAGATCTTTTGCTAGTGAATGCAATTCCACAACCCATATATGAGAAAATTGTGTTTTCTTTTTAAATAAATAGAAAAGAGGATCTTTAATATGAATATCAATACACAAAAAAGAAAAACGAATCTATAGGAGTATAGATTTAACCGATAAACTTTTAAACTACTGGTGACTGAAATAAACAGGGAATAGTAATTATGCGGGGTAGTTTAGAATGAGTACACCTTTGTTTAAATGTATGAATAACGAGTGCAGAAATATGTCGGTAAGTTGAAATACAAAATGTTCATTTCAACTTGCCCACATATTTCTATTACTTTTGCGCATACGCAAATTCATTTATAGCTTGAAATGGTTTAATTTTAAATCTTTGTTATATATCTGCCAATAGGTCCACGACAGGGAACGCAGCTGGAGCGCTAAATGTTTTGGTTTTGATTTTAGCTGATGGAGTCATTTCTTTTTAACTTTTGAAATCAGTACCTATATATTAAGTACAATATAATATTTAATAAAGGGATTGGCTCCGTAATATTTAATATGAAATCTGCAAGAATAAAAATATATCTTAGCGTATTTAGGTAAGGTCGCCTCATACCAAAAGTTAAAAATAAATTGAAGGTTCAAAAAATATTATGAAAATACCCAAAATATAAGTTATTAGTAGAGAATTAATAAATAATGTTTCTTGGCCTTTAAAAAAAAAATGGTTCGAGACACGCAAAAATATGGAAAGGTCAGTTCAAATATAAAAATTATAAAATGATGCATTTGTTACTAAAGCTTATCCTTTGATGAAAAGTTCCTATCTTTGAAATACCATGGGTTAAGGATTTTTTTATAATTCCTTTTTTTTTATATTTTTTATGAATTATTTATATTTTTGTTCAATTTTTTTGTTCATCACCAATTTTTCTTGTTACACACACACACACACATACACACACACACACACACACACACACACATATATATATATATATATATATATATATATATATATATATATATATATATATATATATATATATATATATATATATACCCGGCGTTGCACGGTATTAATCGTAACGTTAAATTCTTTTTTAAAAAATATGAAGTAAAAAAGACGCAAAGAAACTGACACATTTTCATGCGAGCATTATTATGTCTTTTCTTAAACAGTTTATTTTTTGTAAGTAAAAAAAAATACTAGAGCGTAGATCGAAACCAAAACCTTAAGAGAGTGAGTCAAGTACGATAACCATTAGGTCAGATTGGTAGGATCTTCGAAAAGTTATTTCCAATTTTTACCCTTTGGCAGCCGTTTTTTTTTTTTTTTTTTTTTTTTTGTTGTTGTTGTTGTTGTTGTTGTTGTTGTTGTTGTTGTTGATGATGATGATGATGATGAAAAAATGATTAAATTATTCTCTCTTTTCTGAATGACCTATATACCAATTTTGAAGTCTGAAGATCACAAACATTCTCACTTACAATAATTTCATGAGTGACTTGGTATTTCAATAAAAATAAAAACTTACCCTAAATGTCTTTCTATACGTGTAGGCGTTGAGATCGTCAACCTCATAAACGAACGAAAAAAAAAACTACAAAAAAATGCTTTTTTTCTGCAGATGTTTTATTTTATATTTCACAAGGCATGGGGGTCTCATCCATTCCTAGAAAAAAAAAGGAACTGAAATGTAACCACAGAATGGCTTGACACTTATTTTATTAATACATTCTTTCGGTGGCGCTCCTTCAACGAGATTTGCATATGCTTCAAGTGTTTTCTCTTATTGCAAACATTGCATTAGACATTGCATTAGACATTTGGCGGTTTCTCTACATATGGTTGCTGTTGCTCACATGCGTACAGACGGTTTGTCCTTCATCATTGGGGGCCGATTGCCAACAGCGTTCGCAATCAGAGTCCATTCACAACTAAATTAAATAACAAAAAGTTACAAAGTGTTTAGATTTCCTTTTCTATTTATTTATTTTTATTTATTTATTTATTTTGAAGAACTTCCTGCATTAGTTGTAAGTTTTGCTTCTTGTAAACCATCTTCGAACATATAATACACTGCATAGCACATATCCGTATAATTATAAAGCTCTGCGGACAATCCGGGTGTGCTTGCTTGTTTGACTCTCGTCTTCGACCATCAGGCGACTCCATCTTTTAAAAATAAGGATAGGTGAAATTATACATATACGTTTTTGCATTGGGAGAGAGAGAGAGAAAGAGAGAGAGAGAGGGGGGTATTTTTTACTTGATGTTAAATGTTGCAATCATTTCCTGAGTGATTTGGTATTTCGATAATTTGTTTATAACCCAACTCTAATTGCTAGCATATACATGGTGGAAAGATAAAATTGTTACCATAGAAAAGACGATACGATTCCATTTCCGTTTGATAAAACCCAGTTTCCTTTTTTGTTATTGTTGTTGGAGACAAACTAATAGTTGGTCAATTGTGTACAAACACAAAAATTAAAAAGAAATTATTTTCCTTTATTTCCCCTTCACTTTTCCTTATTGTTCTGATGACATAATAAAGTTATATATAACTTTTATTCCTCAGCTTTTATTTAATATTACAGTATAACCCCGAGATACAGCATTAAAAATCATTAAAAAAATACAGTACAGTATATAATACACATGTATATAATCAAATAACATCATGAATAACACCGTAAGGAGGGGCAAATACCGTAACATAGAAACCCGTATCCTGGGGCCACCGTATAATGGGGTTCTAGTGTATGTATATAAAGGGAATCCGATGACATATAAAATGTAGGCCGACCTAAGCTACCTATAAACCACCTTCCAGATGTTACAGTGAAAGGCTGTCCCCTTTCCATGTAAATCAGAAGAATATTATATAAGTGAAAATGAGATTAGGATAAGCCTAGAATCGAACCCTGTAGGCAAAGTTAAGAAATGGAATGTGAGAAATTCCGCCTATTGTTAATTCTTTTAGAATTCTGAATATTAAATATGTCAGTAAAAGAATGAACAATGAAAATTAAAAATGTATTGTTTAAAAAATAGATTAGGTTAAAAAAAATAGGTTAGGAGAGGATTCTTTTGAAGAAGTGTGTTTTGGATACACATGCATAGCCACGTAAAATTAGTCACGTTTGAAAAACACACTTCTGACGTTATAGACAAATGACAATTCTCAATATAGTTCTATGGGTTCGTCAGTTAGAGAGTCAGTCGGTCAGAGAAAGTTGATCAATCAAAAGTTGGAAGTCAGGGGAGAATCCCTCAGAAGCGAAGGGAGAACATTTAACCATGTAGATCCACGTTCATCGACCGGCCGATCAGATGAATAAAACAATCATTATCATGTTTTGTAAGTGTTGTCTCGTGTCGTCATTCAGTTACAACAGAAAAGGTGATGTGTTAATCATCTATAATGAACATTGTGCAACCCTTGTAGGATTATGCATCTCCCCTCCTCTGTGTTAAGAACTTGTATACATCTCCAGCCAGTATATATATGAAGTGCCAAGAATCCCAGAACTGTAAGATATGTCTTCTCACCCTCACATCACTATGGTTATGTCAACGCGAGTCCCGTTATATATGTGCTCTAATATGAACCCCGTCATCTCCTTAATTTGTTTTTTTTTACTAGGTAGTCATCACTTATCAAGGCCCGGAAGCCACTCGGGGATAAGGGTTATTGTGTGTGCAGTACGTTAGTTTTGGAGATCTGATAAATTATCTTACTCAAGGAGGCGGTTCATCAGGAACTTGTTCACATTAGACTTGAAGACACCCAGGTTGTAGTCAGGTGGGAAATGTACACTTATGCAACACAAACTTGCCGCGTCTTTTCCGGTTTAGTTGTCAGGAGGCTAGCCGAAGAGAAAAAAAACGTTCTTGGCAAAAGTCGTGTGGTTTCTTGGCTTCCGCTTTTAGCCCCCCCCCCCTTTTTTTAGGGTGTCCTCTCTCTGCTATTTAACAATGTCAGCACTATTAAAACGTTGTAATAAAAATTATATACAGTGGATTTTAACAGCAGTGTGATTTTTTCTATACGTGGCTTGTTTTGACGGGAATGTAAAATTATGGCTCAGGAGATTTATTTCCGGTCTCCGCATCTATATAATATTCTGCTTGTTTCTTATTTGGTTAGTCTCTACGTTACGTTTTAGGAAAGGGCTAAATACAAATTTGAAGGCCAAATTGCTTCAAAAAAAAAGGTCAAATTCGTAAAATTTAGCTTTAAAAAAGGCAATCAGACAACCCGAAAACTATCATAATTGACAAAACCTATTTGTTGATTATAAATATTTCTCATTCTGTGGAATTTCCACGGGTTTAGTTTGTTTTAATAATTCTAAGATCAAATTATATAAAGTCGCTTTTAATAGCAACAGCATATTTTTACGGGATGGGCTCACGCCTGGATTCTATGGAAATAATGGTTTCAGCAGTGCTCTGCAACGATCATAAATTTTATTTTCTGCCAGTGTCGTGAATTTATTGTCATAAAATATTATAGACACTTGTTTTTGACATCATAAATTCAAGCCTGTTTTTTAAGATGATTTCGACATCGCTATGTAGGGCTTCTTATTTTTATTTGTGTCACTGTTTTTAAGTTATTGTACGAAAATATTGTATGCAGTGGCTTTTAACAGCAATAGCATGTTTTCACATCGTGGGCCATAACTTGCTTTCCCAGGAGAGCATGGTTTCGACAACGTACTAAAGATATCCTTTGATAGAGTACTTAGAATAGTGTAATAAAAAGTGTACCCAAATCTGTTTTACCAGAAAAGGAAGAATGGGCAGCGCTCTGGAGGCTCCATTTTTATTGTCATTGTTAAAATAATGTTCCATAAAACTATATGATTCGTTTTTGATAGGTATGCCAACGCCTGCCTTCGCTAAATATGATAAATTTGATAGCACTGTAGAGGTTTCTTTAAATTTCATTCGTTGTCACAGTATTTAAATTATTGTAATACTAGCAAGGAAATCCGACGTCACCCGGGATTGAATGATGATCACCGAATGTTTCTCGCTCCAATATTTTTATTGCCATCGAAATCGGTGAAATCGCTCATTTTTTCAATCAAATCGATTGATCGATTGCTCTAGTTTGGGACTCATCGCGGTGTACCGGGATGAAGCTTCACATGCCTCCCCAAGGTGACTTAGTCTACAGTATAGTGTAGCCTGCAATGCAGAGAACCTACTCTTGTTTTTATGAAATTAATCTTATATATATTGACTTTAATTAAAGTTTAAAATGCAAAAGACAAGTATAATGGTTAAATTGTGCGGTGATAATGGCTTGAATTTAAGTTTAAAATGAAAGAGTCAAGTATTATGGTTTCAAGTGTGCTTTAAACACAAACATTAATTTCAAACGCGTTCCTGTCATATCAAAGAACCTACTGTTGATTTTATATGTTGCGTGTTTCGACTTGTGTAGAAATAAAACTCCTTAAATACTCTTGTGATGCTATGCAATGGAATGCGTTAACTTTGGTAAAAATCGTGTGTTATTCTTTCATCGGGTTATTCGATTATCGATTATCGATACTTATCAAATACATTCCAGTATTAAACGTATCTAAGAATTCTGGCAGACACATGAACTACATTTGCGTGAAATTTCACAAAAATCGTTCCATTAGTTTCTGAGTGCATAAGGAACCAAGTCTCTCTCACGCACACACACACACAGACACACATACATAGAGACTACGTTTCTTTTTTATATAATAATAGAGGTAGAGATGAACTGATACAGTAAAAGATATTTTCATTGAAAAAAAAGCATTGTTTTGTCAACGCTCTGAACGTCTCTAGTAAGATTTTCGTCGTTGTAGTTGAAATATTATGAATTAAAAACATATACATTTGTTTTTCACGGAGTGGGTTCAAGTCTACCTTACTGAAAGAACGGTTTTGATAGTATTACAGAGGTGTAATCACGCTGACACACTGGTTGCCGTTAGATCACCGAAATTAAGCAACATTGAGCCTGATAAGTACTAAAATGGGTGACCATTTTGGAATACTAGATGGTATATATGCTCTCCGATTATCTCGGCATTGTTTTTAGTCGCTCTGGACCTCTTGCCACCAGCAGCAGGTAGTGTTGACTCAGGAGAGATAAGGTTTGGGATTATATACGCAGACACTCTTACAAAAGGTATCCATTGTCTTCCGAGACAGAACTGAGGCCCTTAATGGAGGCCTCCGTTAATTTAAATTTTCTACCATAGTACTTAATTTATAGTAAGAAATAGTAATAGAATCGATTTTAAAGCCAAAAACATTTTCGTGTATACTTAAACATGTTTCCGCCGATCATAATTATTTCAGCAGCGTTCTGGGGGCTTTCTTATGTTTATTTATCTTTTTTTTTTATTATTATTATAACAAAATATATATATACAATGGCTTTAACAATAACAAATTTCCATTTGGGTTATTTTTTTTTTTTTTTTTTTTTAGATTGGTGTCACCACTTATCAAGGCCCAGAGGCGACTCGAGGATAAGGGTTAATAGGTATACATTAGTCATTGTGATTTTAGCATAGTAAACAGTGGGAATTTTGTAACTTGGATTACTTAGGGGGACGATTCAATTAGAACTTGTTCACATTAGACTTTTTCTTTTTTTTTTCTTTTTTTCATAGGCATCAACACATTATCAAGGCCAAGAGGCCACTCAGGGATAAGGGTTAAAGAGTGTACAGTAGAAATTGGACAATATAATAATCATTAGTAATGAAACTTTGTTAAATTTGATAACTATATGGAACGGCTCATCAAGAACTTATTTACGTTAGACTTGAAGACAACCATATTGTAGTCAGCCGGAAAGCAGGAAAACGGAAGACAATTCCACAGGCGTGCAGTTCTAATAAAAAAGCTTTGTTCATGGAATCTACGTTTAGGTTTAGGCACAGATAAAGAGTGGGGGGAATTATTGATAGTGTTTCCAGCTAGACGAGTGTTTCTTGTGAAAGTTTGGCGAGAGGGGACCATAGATTGAAGCTCAGTCGAACACTTTCCATGAAAATAACGATACATCAGAGACAGACTCGCAACATCTCTTCTGTGAGATAGAGGTTGCAAGGAAGAGAAAAGGACATCTCCTACGAGGCTACGAAGTCTATTTTGAACTCTTTCAAGGCAGGACAAGTCCTTTCTAGCAGCTCCTGCCCAGATGTGGCAACAGTATTCCATCCTTGGACTACCTGGCTCTTATATAGATAGAGAATTGCATCAGCAGTGAGATATCTACCGGATCGATAGAAAGATCCCACCATTTTTCCAGCGGCCTTGGCAACAGATTTGATGTACGTGTTCCATTTAAGATCAGGAGTAATGGTTAAGCCCAGAAGCTTGTCAAAACTTGAGGCCTCCTGAAGACGAGAGCCATTCATTTCAATTGATGCCAGATGGGGATCAGAATGATGATGATGTAAAGAGAGAAGCTTGGTTTTAGATGCATTAAAAGTAACCAGCCACTCCTTTCCCCATTGTACTACATGCTCATGATCAGAGGAGAGAGAATTGGAGAGAACTTAATCGTTTACTGTCTTAGATGTGCTACCATAAATGGTAGTGTTGTCAGCATAAATGTCTACAAATGATGTAAGGATGTGATTTGGAAGATCATTTATGTAGATCAGGAAAAGAGTTGGGCCCAGAATGGACCCCTGAGGGACACCGGCATTAATACTGTGGGCTTCTGATTTTTTCCCCTCAACTACTACTCTTATTAACCTATCAGAAAGAAATGATTTAATAATTGAGAAGACATTTCCAGCTATACCATAGCTAGAGATCTTATGAAGTAAACCTTTATGCCATACCCTATCAAAGGCCTTAGATATGTCAAGAGCAATTGCCCTAGAAAGGTTGCCTCTGTCGAGAGATTTGCTAATCCTATGAGATATAACTGTAAGCACATCTGCTGTAGATCTAGCAGAACGGAAACCATATTGAGTGTCACGGGTTATCCGGAAGAGATAGTTTTTGAGCGCTCTGGTGGCCTCTTTCCTTTTATTTTTAGTCATCATATTTAAAATATTGTAAAGACAAATTCTGTACTGCTTATTTCATCAACAACATATCTCAACTGAGTGGACATTAAGCTTGCTTACCAAGAAAATTATGGTTTGATTAGAGCTCTGGAGGGCTCCCTTGTTGTATTTTGCCATAGTTGTAAAACTTGTATAACACATAATTATATAAAACCACTTCGGATAGAAACAATATATATTCACGGGGTGTGCTGAAGCATGCTTTCCTCCCAAAGTATAGTCTCAGCAGTGCTCTGGAGGCCTCTTTGGTCTTATTTTCTGATACCATACTGAAATTGTTATAAAACAAAGTCTTGTAGAGTCATTTTACTATGAAACATATTTTTATGGAGTTTACCCATAGCAGCTTCCCACATAAATGCTGATTTGAACAGTGCTCTGGAGGTTTCCTTAAATTTTTTTTTTTTTTTTTTGTATCACTATACTTAAAATATTGTAAGAAAAATTATTTACAATGGTTTTTAGCAGCAGCAACCAAAAAGAATAGTTTCGGCAGATGTCTGGAGGCTTTTTAGGTTCAGGTCTCATCAAGATACTTAAAATATTGTAAGAAAAAAATTATATGCAGTCGCTTTTAAGATATTTTCACATGGTAATTCTGATTTAAATTTTTTTATGGCGGCTACAGCACGTATTCATTCATTCATTTTCTATGCATCAGGTGATTCTAGTGTTAGCATTGGTTTCCCCGATATCTTTCTAGTTATAATTCTCTTTAGTGCAGAAGGGACGACATGAAATTTGCCCACATCCTAAGTAAAACTGATTTTCTGATTTGATTCGAACTTGAAATATCTAGATCGTCATTCCGTGCCGTTAACCACTTAAACATCGTCAATTTTCACGACATATATTGCGTTGTTAAACAGAAAACACTTCATTTCGATCAATTACTTACATTGGCATATTTAGTTATAATGAATATTTGATTCGTTTTTTTGTCGTGAATAAAAGTGGAAGTAAGGTCGGACATTCTTGATATGTACTCTTCTCTTCTCCTATACACCGAGATCTAAAATGAATAATACACTTACCAACACATTCAAATGAAAATAATAAAAACAGCGCGTTCACACAACTAACATGTGTCACACACTGCCTACAGCTGAAGACTTTACAAAAACAAATCAATAAACATAGTATTTCTCTCGTATTATTCGAATCATTCTGACTACTGTTCTCATCTTAAGTGTGATTTACACAACATTTCGGTCGCTGTAACATCCGACCTTCTTCAAGTATATGCTTCTAAAATCATGCACAGAATTCCGAACGGAACTTTCTTTAATTCACGGAAGTAGCATGCTCTTGTTCTGTCAGCCATGACTGAGTAGAAGTATTACATAATTCGCAATTATATTGTTAGTAACATTCGCATTGAGAATTGAACCTTAAACTCCCAGGAGAGCGACACTTAGAACTGAATTTTACCAAATACTTTATCCGTTACGCCAGAAGTTTTTTGCGGGAAATTTTAGTTTGAATTTTTGGAGCTATAAACATATTCTTGGATTAAATAAAGTATTCCGTTTGAAATTCCGTGCAAATTCCCGAGTACGACAGAGTGATTCCCGAGTTCGACAAGGCGCACTCGAAGAACGCCAGAGGTTACATCAACCGAAACGTAGTGAAGATAGCGCTCGAGATGAGAACGTTAGTCATAATAATCAAAATAATACGAATAATTTGATCGTCATCTCAAAAATACAAAAACATAATAGTTATGTATGTAATGAAGTCTGAAATATATAGATAGCTATGTAGAAATATAATGAAAATAGTTATATAATGAAAATAATGAGATAAATACATACATATGTGAGTAGGTACATTATGTAGGTACGTATGTAGATACATTATGTATGTATGTATGTATGTATGTATGTACGTATGTATGTATGTACGTATGTATGTACGTATGTATGTAGGGTCGAAGATAGACAAAACAGAGCTGATATAAAAACAAATTCCAACTCGTCTTATTCTGTTTTCTTTTCCTGTTAACTGTTTATTATTTTGATAGAATTTCGGCATATTCTGTTCGTATTTAATTGACACTCAGGTATTTGCCTTTGATCTGCCAAACCGCCTACACCTCGACATTCTTGGGTCGCGCGCGTTCTTCATACCAACCGTTTCTCGCTTTTCTCATTTGCTGTTTTCAATGGCCGTTCAAGTGCTCTACCTTATTAGAATGGCGAGGCGCAGATCGTGTTACTCGAGGGCAAAAGAAAACAATGAAAATCGGCGAATTATACGCTGGTCGCTGGAAGCGACGTTTCCGGCATGACTTTCCATCTGACAGCGCAAGAATTAATTATTTGTAACTTGTGCTGTGTTATCCACCCAGTGCATTTATTCGTGAACGAAGAAGTGGGAAAAGATGACGAAAGAAGAAGAAGAAGAAGAAGAAGAAGAAGAAGAAGAAGAAGAAGAAGAAGAAGAAGAAGAAATGATCAGAAGTGGAGAAGAAACAGAAGAAGAATAAAGAAAGAAAGAAAATAAAAAGTAAAGAAATGATCAGAAGTGAAGAGGAGGCAGAAGAAGAGAAATAAAGAAAATAACCAAAAAAGAAGAGTAAAAATACGACGTAAAGAAAGAGGAAAGCAAGTAAAGATGATAGAAAGAAAGGACAGAAAGAAGATAAAGAAGTACAAGGCAGACGTAAGGAAACGGGAAATAGAAGGAGAATTGGAAGTAAAGAAATCGGAAGATAAAGATGATGAGGAAGAAGTAAAAAATAAAAAAGAATCGAAATAATCAGAAGTGAAGGGAAAAAAAAGAAGAAAAAGAGAAAGAACTAAAGATGTAAACAGAAAAAAGAGGACGTAAGGAAAAGAAGAATAATAATAATGGTCGATAATAATAATAATAATAATAATAACAAAAATAATAATAATAATAATAATAACAATAACAAAAATAATAATAATAATAATAATAATAATAATAATAACAAAAATAATAATAATAATAATAATAACAATAACAAAAATAATAATAATAATAATAATAATAATAATAATAATAATAATAATAATAATAATAACTAGCAGAGCCCCTTGAAATTTCACGGTAATTGAAAATTTTTAAAATATATTGTTTGTTTTATATTGTTTGTTTTTTTTTCATTTTATGAAAAAAAAAACAAATAAAGACGAATTTAAATAATTTTTTATTAAACTCTTTTTTAAACTTTTAAAGCTAAAAAGAATTGATTTAAAAACTTCCCATTTTTACAAAGAAAATTCAACACACAGCATATTGCATTGTTTTTTAATAATTTTTTTATATAAAGGAATAGATGTGAATTCACTTGCACATTTTTTTTCATTTTAAAAAGAATCTTAAAAAACTTATAGTCTCCTCTCAGTATGACTTTTTTCAATTATTTAATAAAATAGCCAGTTTGAGACTGTAAATTGATAGCCATGATTTTTTTTGGGGGGTGGTTGTTTTTTTGTTTTTTTGTTATTTAAAATTTTTGAAGAGGAAATTGTTTAATGATTTTTAACTGATAAAATAGCGACTATAAATTTATTTATTTAATGATTTTTAACTGATACAATAGCGACTATAAATTTATTTATAATTAATTAATGTTTTCGTGTGTGACACCGGACGTCGGACAAGTAAATTAATATTTAGATAATAATTACATTAATAATAATAATAATAATAATAATAATAATAATAATAATAATAATAATAATAATAATAATATTTTTTTATTATTATATTTTCACCCCAAACAAGGCGCATTGCCACTTTGGTGTAGGGGGCTACTATCAGGGGCAGCAACTACTGGGACACTATGTTGGGATTTGGGCAGCAAGATATCGGTTCAAGTTGCACTTGAACTTCTGCATGCCAGTACAGTTGGGGAAGCAAGAACTTGGAATGGAATTCCAGAGTCTAGCGGTTCTTGGGAAGAAACTACTGGAGTAGAAAGATATTTTACATCTAGGGATCTCTACTGTGTGGGGTGGGATTTAGCTGCCTGTCGGGTTTGTCGAGGGTTTTTACGTCGTGGGGGCACAAGTGTCTGCAGTTCGTCAGAGCATTCACCATTAAAATACTTGTAGAACAAGCAGAGGGATGCAACGTTTCGTCGATGGGACAGAGGCTGAAGCTTAGATGCCAGTTCAGGGCCTATCAGATTGGCGACTCTTTTTTTAACCTTGTCTAGGAGCGAGAGACTAGTAGCAGAAGCACCAGCCCAAATGTGACAACAATACTCCATACATGGGCGAATGGTGACCTTATAGAGGTACAGGATACTTTCAGGTGTCAGTAGTTTTCTAGCTCGGTAGAGAGAGCCTACCTTTTTCGCAGCGACCCTGGCAATGTTTTCAATAGAATTGTTCCAACTCATGTTTCCTGTGAACGTTAGGCCAAGCAGTTTGAGAGATGTACTCTCAGACAGAGAGTCACTGGCCATTGCTATTGGTGGAAGAGAAGGTTTCTTGTAATTATTGAAGGAAACCAGTTTAGTCTTGGCAGCATTGAATGAGACCATCCATTTATGTCCCCATTGCACTACAGATTGGAGGTCATCCTCTAGTGTTTTTGCCATTTCTTTAGATATGTGTTCATTTGTTTTCCTATCATGTCTGTTATAGAGTGTAGTGTCATCAGCATATATATACCCATCTCAGGGGCAGTTTTGTCGGGGAGATCATTAATAAGAACAATAGAGGTCCAAGGATAGACCCCTGAGGCACTCCCGCATTTATATCACACTGTTTAGATGTTCGACCGTCGAGGACAAAAGCAAACACGTCATGATCGAAAGACATTTGTCACTAAAATTTCAAAGAAAGTTATGAGTAATATCTTCACAAATGAAGTCACCTGGGTGTCGACGATGGGTGTGGTTGAACCAACGAAGGTATCTGGCAAGGAGAGATGTTTTTTGAGGGGGTGGATTTTGCAGCGATCGCAAGTTTTATTATTGGAGATAAACTGTGGCCAGCGAACACGGATGCAGCGTAGGTAATGATAGTCGAATCCCTCCAGTTTGCATAGATCATTTGCCTACATAGAACAAATCATAGAGAATGGTGCGGACGAGGGCCTGGTAGATCCTGATTTTGATATCTACGTCATTTCTTTTCGAGATCAGATCTGCGATCAAAGTCGACAAAAGGTGATGCGAGCATTGCTGATGTGGTTAAAAATGTCTTCCTCCCCCTAGTCTGTTGCAGTTATAATGGCGCCAAGATATTTGAACCGATCGACCTTTACAAGTGTTTCTGTATGGAGAACAACCAGCTGTTTTTCATTTGAACAAAGACCTGCCATCAGTAACTTTGTTTTATTTGCGTTTATCTTCATGCCGATCTTTGAAGCATAAGATTGCATCATGTCAATAATCAATTGAATGCCAGCGATAATATCAGCGTGGTCGAGATGCGTGTAGACCACGATTTACTGTTACACAACTTGTTACGAATGAGTATTCACTGAGAATGACTCTTGTAATAACTTGGGAGTAAATAATAATGCGATTTTCAGTGAGGAATCGTTGATAATCACTTCAGTGATTACTCTTAGTGAATAAATAGTAATACTAATCTACTGAATTCTATACAACGAAATCGAGAATTTTAGACTAAGCAATACATTGTATAAGAGATTTTTGCGCGTGTTTGAAGCATGAAGACAGTTTACCACTATTTTACGCGGTCCTTTGCATTACTGTTGCACTATTTTAGATCTTTCAAGCTGCAGGAGATGACAAAAAAGGCATCTTTACTTTGTTTGGCCCTCCTCTTCTCACTCACAAATGGTTGGTCAGGTTTGTAGCCTCATCTGGTCATAGCAACGTTTGATCGTTCCATTCCTGTTCTCAGGCGAGTGAGTGTTTTTCCATTAGAGTCAGTGTCCTTCAAAACTGAGAAAGAGGACTTCAAAAGGGAATATTCCCATGTTAGTAGGAAAGGTTTAAATTTTAGTTGTCTGTATCATAGTTGTTGTATTCCTATGATTTAATTAATAGATTCTTAGTATTGTTTACTTGCCATCTTCATGGTAGCAAAATTAGACACAATGTTTGTTTGGGGAAATCCATCACCTTAAAAGAAGACTCTTGATATTTATAAAAATTAAGAAAAAACAACAGTCTAAACAAATTACTCCAATATTTCACCTGTAATGTAAAATGGAGTAAGGAAACCCTCCCTAGCGAAAATACGCAGGTTTAAGTGGGACACGATTCGAATATACAAGGAAATAAGGTCATTTACAAGTGAAGAAGCAATAGAAATTAAATCCATCAAGGAAACTATTAGTAAAAAAATAAACTTCAATTCTTCATAAACGACAACTGTATATATGTTGATGGAGAGATTAAAAGATTCCTTCCAGACACTTAAACAATCAATATTAGAGATCTACACACAAATTATTTTTTTACTCACAAGTAAATAATATAATTCGTTTATTATTATTATTTTATTATTATTATTATTATTATTATTATTATTATTATTTTATTATTATTATTATTATTATTATTATTATTATTATTATTATTTTTATTATTATTTATTTATTTATTTATTTATTTACTAGGAAGTCAACTTGTGGTGTTGTCTGGAGTCTGGGTGACGACATTTTTCCCCATATTTCCAGTACTTTTCACTTCTTTCGATAACCTTTGCAAAAAAAATTACGTTATTGCAACAGTCGCTTATAATTGATTTCTGTGTTGGCAGCGACCATTGTTCTTCACTGGAATATGGGTGGCAATAAATCTCCCCAAGGTCCCAGTCCTCTTTGCACTCATCCAGCGGAGGTCTGGCCAGTGCTTTCTCTGGACGGTCTCTCCATCCCCCTTGACGCTTCTCACTTATTTAGTGTGGTGTCAGTGTATTATTACACTCACCCACACAAAACAAAAAAGGGGCAGGGGGACGCAAGAGGTAGGTTTTCGATTGCATTTATACAGTTTCAGTTTTCACAATTCCATGTGATGCTTATGTGCGCTTTAACTCTATAGCAGTTTCTGCATGTCCAGTTTGTGCCTGTAGGTCATGTGTGTGAGTCTCTGCATTCAAAAGTTTTCCTTAATATTTTAACCGTTTTCATTATTGTCATCTGTTGTATCTTCTTATCCATTCCTCTGATTCCAATCCAACCCATTCTTTTTCAAAGTTTTGCGGTATTGTTTCTAGTGCTCCTACTATTAGCGGTATTATCTTCTTCCATATCTCTTTGAGCTCTCTGGCCATTTCCGTGTATTTGCTCCGCTTTTCTGTCTCCTTGATATTCAATCTTTGGTTTATCATCATCATCATCATCATCATCATCATCATCATCATCATCATCATCTACTGGATGTATTCATCACTGATGACATTGGGAGTTTTTGGATCCATGTGATATTCTTCCATCCATTGGTTTTACTTTTGTTGCAGTTTCTATAGTTTGTAAAAAAAATATGAATTAATCTCTGCTTTCAAGGGCATTCTTTAATATTTCAGCAGTTTTTATTATTGTTGTCTGTTGTATCTTCTCAGCCATTTCTCTTATTCCAATCTCTCCTATTCTTATGTCAAAGTTTTTCGCGGTTCTTCCTCGTGTCCCTACTATTATTGGTTTTATCTTGACTTTTTCCATTCTTTCAGCTTTTTTACCAAGTCTAAAAAAATGTGTATTTACTTCTCCGTCTCCGTCTCCTGGATATTCACTCTCTGATCTGATGGAACGGTGATGTCTACAAACTGACAGAACTTTTCCTTCTTGTTAACTATTATGACATCTAGTCGTCTTGCTTTTGGTGGGTTTATCTGTTTGTACATATATGTCTCAAGGTCTTTTGTGATCTTTGTTCTCAAGTACTGCCACCAGTTTGTACTCGTACCATTCGCCTGGGTGTTCAAGATGCAGTTGTTTTGCATAATTCCCATTTGATCATGCCTATTCTTTTATTTCTTTTTGAGGCTAGTTTGCTGTATTCACTTATCAAGTGGTTTATAACTTACTACGTGTGTGAGCGCACAGTTGTGTGCGCGTGTGTATGTGTGTGTACGTGCGTGTGTGAAATATGTACAAAATATATAAATAGTTCCCTTGAGTTTCAAAATTCGTCCACTGCAAGTTTTCTAGCCCTTGTTTGTGAATTTTTAGACCCCCTTGCTAGGCTTCGTATCAGGAGTTTCCTCAACTGTTTTCGTATGATTTAGTTTTATTTTTAACAACTTGTAAATGCCGTGCTGTATAAACATGCATCGCTTTACTATGATAATAGATAAAAAGCGGCTTTCCGTCATCGCGGCAATTTCAGACACGCATGCGCCGTAGGGACTTTATAGGTCATCAAAACAAACCAACGATCGGTTTTCGTGGACATTGAAGAGAAGGTGGGTTATATTTACGGATCTTTTTATTCAATAAATTTTACTCTCTTACAGGTCTTTCTCGTTAGGGGTTTATCTTGGAAAACAAACGAGTTTTTCTACAGTTGGGAATTCATACTGATGTGAATGTTTTTTATTTCGATTTACGGAACAGCCGACAAATAGCAATGCCGTCGCCGAACATTCAATTAGTACCGACATTAAATAAAACAATTTTTTAAACTGCGTAAAGAATGGGTTTAAGATTTTCTTCAAATTATTAAGTAAATTAATTTTCTTCATTTTAATTTATTTTTATGAAGATTTTTTTTCAACTTTATTTTGAGGAACTATTTTTAGATGGCTTTTTTTAAGGCAAAAACTTGTTCGTTTTTTGTTGTGTTTTTTTTCTTAAATATTTTTCTTAAATAAAACTTGTATTCGATTTTGCAATGCCGATTTTATGTGGTATCAGCCAGAGCTGATGTCTTTTTGTGGTGCAGCCGACAGCTAATAAGATTTCTGTTAGTGTCAGCTTCCTTGTGTTCATGTTCTATATATATATATATATATATATATATATATATATATATATATATATATATATATATTTTTTTTTATTTTTTTTTATTTATCAAGGTCTGAAAGTCACACGAGGATAAGGGTTAACGAATTTAAGGTGATAATGTAGTAATTGTTAATGGTGTAAATTGGGTGGAATTTGATTATTATGGGGACGGCTCAACAAGAACTTGTTTACATTGGATTTGAAAGCTACCATGTTGTATTCAACCGGTAAGCAGACCATCGGAACAGTATTCCACACGCGGGCAGTTCTGTGATAGGAAAGAAGCTTTATTCATAAAATCTGCGTTTAGATTTAGGCACAGATAGATAGTGTGGGAAATCGTATATATTGGTTGTAGCTAGTAGAGTGTTTTTGTGAAAGTTTGAAACGGAAAATGATAGATTGGAGTTCAGTTTAATACTTGCCATGAAAATAGAAAAGGACAGGGTCGCAACGTCTCTTCTGTGGGTTGCAGGGAAGAGAAAATGGCATCACCTACTAGGTTTCGAAGCCGGTTTTTTTTTTAATTCTATCAAGGTTGTATAGGGCGGGCCAAACAGTTCCTACCCAGATGTGGCAACAGTACTCTATTTTTTGGTATATCTAAATATTTTGTTGCAGTGCCTACTTGGCTTGTTAGTATTTGCAGTTTTTCTGTTAGATTACTTATTCGAGCGTTTACCTTAAGATTTTAGCTGTTTTCATCAATATCGCCAGCTGTAAAGTCTCAATCTTCCTCTTGATTCCAATTTCTCTTAATCTTTTCCTCAGGTTGTTCAGGACTTTTTCTAGTGCTCTTACAGTTAATGGTAATTAACTTTCTCTATGTTTCATTTATTTTTTAGTTCTCTAGAAAGTTTTGCGTACTTGTTTCGTTTTTCTGTCTCTTTGATATTCACTCTGGAATAAGAAAATCTATAATTTGGCAGTTCCTTTGCTTCATAGTAATTATTATATTGCCCAGCATCTTTCATTAGATCAAGTTATTGGTTTGTACTTCTATTTCTCAAAGAATTGTGTGGTTGTCATTTGTGTTTGTATGTTCGACGTACGGTCATTTGCAGGGTTCTCAGAGTACTTCTTTCTTCAT